>NC_058128.1:12345000-12645000 GCF_914725855.1 Thunnus albacares | reverse complement strand
TAATCACTGAGGAACCATTCTCCTCTGAGAGTGTGGATACTTTGAAATACGACTGCCATGCTTGGAGACACTGCGATTCTTACTAATTCTGTGTCAGTGCTCCACGCCCTGTTGCTGTGCTCTATACATAGAGAGTGACTGAGAGGTGTAAAGCCTTCGCACCATAGAAATAGATTCATCATGGCAGCTTCACACAGACACTGCGTGAAAGCCTCATAAATACAATTTCGGCAAATTACACGCTTCCCTTTGGACTTTGAAGATTTGAAGCTACGCTGACTGCTTTACGTCCGGATGTTGAGAAAATGTCATGAACTACAAGACTGTGAAACCCATTCACAATCAGACAGGTCATGTAGAAATCCACCAAACAGTATTCAAAGTGCTACAGTATGTGACTGTTTGACATACAAGGCTTTCATCTCACTGCAGATGATGTAAATCCAGCTCATATCCCAATGGGACCTTAAGGGTATGTCCAGACTGTTCAGGTCAAGCTAATTTTATAACTAACTATCTCTTATAGACAAAAACATGTGATTTAACAAGCAGCAAAGGACATTCAAGGTGCTCTGAGTAGAATATTACTGACTCACGGCACAAAATAACATACTATGTCGACATTTTAATAGGTTTGTTGAATGAAACCAGTGACTTCCCATCCATCATCTCTAATACCCCAAATTCATAGCTGTGAAACCTCACTTTATGGAACGTTGGAATCAAGTCATTTTATAACAACTGGTAACTTTATATGGAGGGTGCTGTAACAAGTCATGTGAGTCGTCCAAAAACTACCAACATGATTGAGACTGAAAGTTCATTCTTGACCTTAAAAAAAAACAACAGCTGTTAAAAACATTATCACCACACAGTCCGCTCCATTTTTGAGCTTTTCATCATATTTGCTGGATCTTCCACAGTGGATGGAGTTTGCCCAGTTGTCATGCAAACATAAACGTTCATATTTACATTTTTTTAATTCTGAGCACTTTGAGGACTTCTACATTTTGACTAAAAAAAATGAGATTGTACATTCAGTTGATAATAATCTCATTGAAAGATGGGCAACTGCATCACCTGAGGAGTTGAATCCTTGTAGGGGAGGTGTTTTTTGTCAACCAGTATAATTGCTTCTGCCATGAACAAATTACGAAATGGCAAGATGCCAATGAGCTTAAAGAAAGACTGGTTGCAATATTTGCTATATGAATGAGCCATATGCCTTAACAGCAGAACGCACCAGCAGTGTCTATTTACCAGTAATTACTGTGCAATACCAGTGGAGGTTTCCAATTGTGAACAAAGCCACATCTAATTATATTCAGTAGCTGGTACTCTATATGATTATATCTTTTCCATATACCACTACACACCTGCTGCATCTTAAACCTTAAGTACAGTAGCAACCAGTCATCCATATGGCTGCTAAAACAACATGACAAAGACATATGAGATGCATAATAAAGTGATGATTGTACACATACAAACATATAGCGTTAGCTGGCATTGACATACAGGATGTGTATCATGCCGAGCAATTTCTTAAACACACATGCTTATTTAAATGTCTACATACATTAACTTATTTCTGCTTTCCTGGAGATCCCTCATTTCTCTCCTCACATCTGTCAACATATGATTAAGCCACTGGACTTGAAATGAATATTTGTGGCGAGTGCTTAGCGTCTGTGAATGTAAACATTTACATTCTCAGCCGCATGATATGATCATTACTGCCACAGTTAGCGGCTGCCTGCGGCCAAATGGCGCTATAGGTTCTCATGTTATCTGTGACAGTGTTCCTCGGACTCTGCCAGCAGTCATGGTGGTCTTTATCGTCACTCATAATCCAAATTAGTCACTTTAAATCTTGCTAATCGCTGCTAAAATATACAGCAGACATCTGCTTCGGCTACTGTATGAGCTAACTGTGGTTACTGTCATCACTGCTGGCACTTAACAGAGTGCATTACTAACAGATTTTATATTATTTCATAGACAGTCTCATTGACATTAAAATGTGACTCATCAAAACATGACACGGAAATTTCAGAGTGTGTGTGCCTGTGTGTGTGTGTGTGCGTGTGCATGTGGGAGTGTTAATCCCAGTGAGTTCAGTTGGATGAATGAACAGAACTGGTATTCATGTGTGTGGTAAATTTGGAGATGGAAGCATGCAGGTAAACAACCTTATTTTTGCTACAGCTATACCTGCCACTGTGCTTACTGCGAGGATCTGAAATTACAGTTTTACCGTGTGACTTTTTTTTTCACTTATCAGTTCGGATTTATTACACAAGACAGATAATTAACATACTTTGTTAATGAAAAATACCAGATTTTTGCAGATATAGGTGTGTGCTTCTTAACCGACAGCAGTATTAGGTGAACAAAAAACAAGATTGGTTTTCAAGATACACTAAGAGACACTTCACAGTACTGCAATGGCCCTGAAGCAATATTAACATTCATCCACTCTGCTACACCTTTCCTCCAACATCTGTCACTGTCTCACTCATATAGACACCCCCCACCACCCCCACCCTCCACACACACACACACACACACACACACACACTCTTAAAGTACTTTGTTCTCTGGAGACTATGTAGCTAAATATACCAGTAACTGATAGTCCCACTGGTTGATGGGCAGGAACACTGCTGGCCCTGACACTGATACATTAGATGAATTGTAACAGACACCGGGTAGTGTGTGTGTGTGTGTGTGTGTGTGTGTGTGTGTGTGTGTGTGTGTGTGTGTGTGTGTGTGTGTGTGTTTCTGAGACGTCGGTAGTGTTAGGGAGGTAGTGAGAAGATTATTTGAGGAAAGAAGGAAGTTCAAAACTGCTTTACACAATGGCAAACAAAACCTGACTCAAAAAAGCTACGACATTTGACTCCTTAAAAAAACAAAAGAAAATATGTATAAAACATGAATACACATACAATGAAAAAACAGAAAAAAATGCTGCTTATAAAGCATCTTCTAAAAAGTGATCTATCAAGACCCCAACCCTACCTTGACCCCTTTTTCTTGGCATTAGTGAGTACCTGCTCTGTTGACCCGTAGCTACATTAGAGGACTTTATTAGCCTTTGCACCCAGGCCCTAATTGAGATTTGATGGATGTTGCGAGCGTAGCTTGGTCTCAGAATAGAGAGCCTAAATCAGGGCGCCACACAGCAAACCTCTGATCCTCAGCTCTCACATAGGCAGCACATACCACAGCTCTGCGGCAAAGCTAAGACAGGAGCAGCGATTCAGAGTCACAGATAGACCAGGACTGACAGAAAAGGAGATGAAAGAGAGAAGGGAAGAGGGATTGAGAATGAGGAGGAAACAGAGAAGAAGAGAGAGAGTTGCATCTACTGCATATTGCAACTTTCTTTCTTTCTCCTGTCCTTACCTGACTCTGTCTCCCCCTCTTCGTTCTCCCCCCTTTCACACAGGTCTCCCTTTCAGTTCACTAACCTGCAGAGGGCCGCTGGCTGGCATGGTGGATCTCAGCGATGTCAGGTCGATGTCTCGGCCCTGCTCCCCTCTCTCTGTCTTCCCCAGTCCCTGCATAATGAGGCCTGTAGCGAGCAAGCAACCAAAACACACTCTCACACACACCGAATGTTGCCCCCACAGCCGTGAAAATGCTAATGCAAGGATGGCTGTGGTCGTTATGAAAGGAAATGACCCTGGACGCCAGGCACCAAGCACCAGGCAAGGCCAAGGAGGACAGCGGAGGGACAAACAAACGGCTTATTCACCCTGCTCCCTCTCTCTCACTTTGCACTCCTTCTGCATGTCTCTCTGTCTTTTTCTCTCACCATCGCTCTCTCTATTCTACCCCTGTGCACACTCTAGGGTGTAAAAATGCTATAATACAAAATGGAAGCAAATATTGTCCCATATTTAAAGTTAGTCTTGTCCATGTCTATGCATATCAAGTTGTGTCTATTTGAGCCTGTTTGCTCAACAAAAACATTCTCCTGTATTTCTGTTAAGTTAACTGAGGTCAGACATGTTCCCATTAAAACACTGAGGGGCCACTGTTAGGAGTTTACAGCTTTCTAAACCAGGGGACTCATAGGCTCTACAACATGGAGAGCTGCAGTAAGAACCAAAGATACCATGCACCGAAGAGGGACAGGCCAAGTACTGTAACAGCAGAAATCTCAGAGACGGATATCTCAAAATAAATAAAACCAAAACTATCTGCGTACTGCTAGAGGTGAGTGAAAAAATGTGGGGTTTTTTTGTCATATGGGTGAACCAAACCAAACATTACTGTGAAAGATTTTACTGGCAGTATTGAGAGTGCAGAATGTAGACGTGCAGAATACAAAAGCTGGCGGTTTGAGACTAGAAGAAGAAGAAGAAAAAAATGTTTTAAAATGAAAATGGAGGATTATTAGATTATAAGGTTGAATGGGTTTTTGTAAAACTGGGGGCGCAGGAATGTGCTGCTCTTGATTTTAAAAAGAGGGGCGGAGGGGAGACAGACAGACAGACAGACAGACTAAAACCCTTCAAACCCAGAGGTTACCTGCCCCACTGGAAAATACAGGAACTGAAAAAAAACTCACACAAAAATAAAACACAACTCACACCACAAACAAATACACAAATTAATAGGAAAGAACAAATTTATACATCCAACCACAGCGACACTGAACGTCAAAAACATACAGAACATTTAAATGAATAAAGTGTTTCTTCTCCTCTTTTTTTCTCTCTCTCGTTCAAATACATCTACAAAGTGTCCCCCCGGGGGGGAGAATGGTAGTTGTCAACAGTGATTAAACACACCGCTTCAAGTTCATAATCCTCACAAAAATGATCACCTCACTTGCAGGAATTTCATTAGGCAAAGTGTATACGAGCGGAGCATCACACTCACACATAGCAAACCGTTGTCCTACTTTGCAAGTACTCAAATAGTGACAGCGGCGGTTTCGGTGTTTGACTTGTATTTTTAAATGGAATGTTTTTGTGACTTTAAAAGATTATTTCAGTCTTTAGTCATGCTGCAGCTTTCCCAGCCTCACCTCTTTCAGTAATCATATCGCATCCTGGCCTGTGGCTTTCTGTGATCATTAACTGTTGATAGAATTAAAGAGCGCTGTAATTCATTTCCTAAGATAAGTATCGTACTATAGCTTAATACCCATCAGCCCTGATAGCATAGCGGCGTGACTAACATGGCGGAGACTGTCGACACCTTTAACACAACATGATGAGCACAAGCAGAAATGTACAAAACATACATTATGCATGTGTGTTGGACTTTTTTCATTGTTTTTTTTAATTTTTCTGAAAATCTACACAAAACATGGATACAATTATAATGCAGTCACATCTGGGATCTTATCTCTGTCTCTCTAATAATGAATAATGTGTTTGCTTTCTCCAGAGCATGAAAACTAAAACATCTGCCCTTCCATTTTTTTTGTTTTGTTTTTATTTTATTATTAACAAATTTCCGAGAACTTTCCAAATCTCAGCTGACACTGTCTGAGTAGTTATTTTGTTTTTGCGGTTTTTGTGAATTACACCTCTGTCGTCTTTCAGGGATTTGGAGGGTCATATAGTGACTATTTGATGGCGCATAATGGAGTATTTGACTTGTGCTTCTATTGTTTGACTATTTAAGCAGCAGACTCCAAGTTAATCCCTAAATGAGAGATTAAAAACAAACCGGCCTGCCCACAGATTTTTTTTTTTTTCCAAGAAACTGAGTTTACTGACACCAGTTATTCAGCCAAACCCCCTCATTTGTTTGGTTCCTAGAAACAAAGAGTCTTTAGAAGATGCCAATAGCAGTATGCGCCGACTTTTCCCCAGTCCTTCCTAGAAAGAATATCTGCCACGTAGATAAAACAGTTAGAGCTGTATGGCGTAAACATCTTTACTGCCTCTCTTGGCTTACAGAGATTTACCGTGTGACAGCTAAATGTATAATCCTGCTTTAGAAAAGGCTGCTCTAGTTTGTACATGTCTGTAAACACAGTAAAGAACAGGTAGTTTTTTTTAGAAAAAAGGCTGTGTGTTTGAAGAGTTCATAAAGGACACTCATTGCCCAACATTATAACATTATGTCTTATATAAGTTAAGCCTTCAGGGGCTTTGTGACGCTCCTGCTCTCGATGTAGCAGTTTTGCTTGACTGTAAACAAAGTTGTTGTGAGCACTGTACGTGTTGCGAAACACTAACAAAACCTGCAACACTGGCTTTTTGTTTACAGTGCCCATTCTCCTTATCTGTCATTTGTGTACAGAAGTTATTAATACCAAGCTCTCCGTGCAAGACATTTTAGTTGTGACATGCCTGCGACCAAGAAAAACTCTCATGTTGTTTTGTGAGGTGAATGTTTCACAGAAAGCTGCTGAATTAAGATGAAGACTAAAGTGAAATAATGGAGTTTAGGGAAAGAGTAGATACTTCCAGCCTCGTTGCTTGAAACATTTTGTGCTGTTTTGAATTTACTCGCACTATAACTACAGGCATGGCACTGTCTGGTAATGAGGTGTTAATGAGGTGAAAGTACAAGCTGACTTCTGCAGAATGATATTAACTTGCTTTTTCTGAGAATGAATCAGCTGCAAACATCTGGTATTTTCCCCTGCAAACATGAAGAATTTTTTAATTATGCCATTTAAAGAAAAGGTTCTCATTTCCTTTTCTTTTTTTGTCTGTCTTTCTTGCCCATATGTGCATCGAAAGAGGCATCGGTCGCTGCAATCATTCCTCCAGACCATACAGGCTGAGAGGAGATCCCTTTCTTGTGACTCCAGTGTGAGAGATAAGGGACAAAATCCACAGTCCTTGTTCTGCGTAAAAATTATAGTTCAGCCAAATTCAATTTGAGGCTTCAGCAGTCTGAATTAGACAAATGTGTATCTTTTAAAGTTACAGTGTTTTTCCATTCGAGTCAACAGTAGCTTTTTAAATGTACATATGGGCATGTGAGTACTGTATTAAAATAGACTTAAACAAATGTGAAGATATTCTTGAATCTGTATTGTGCATCTTGATACAACAGCTCATTTTAAACATCAAGTCAGCGATGAGTTCTTGGCTCACGATGAGACGAACAAGGTCGCAGTAAAAAATGTTTAAGCACTGCATGAAGTGACATGCTGACTCCTCTCAGTCTTGACTTACTTGAAGCTTGTCTTCCTAAGTTCTTGATTGATTGAAACTTGAAAGAAAAAAAGTATGCAAGTCTCATGTTTTGATTGAGTAAAATCCCTTGTCATGACCTGAAAGACTTGCATCTTGACATGAAATCTGCAAGTCATTTGCTGGCATGGACTTCAAGAAACTCAAGAACATGAAGCTTGACTTGAGACTTGCTCTGACAGATTTGATGTTTGCTTCATCTGAAATAGTTGGACTTGCTCCAAAGAACTTAAAATCAGCCGCGGTGACGCGTGATACTCGTGTGTGATGATGGTGACTGGAACATATACAATCTGTCTTTGTCTTGTTCATCTGTACTCTCTGTCACTCCCTCCCTCCCTCTCTTTCTCTCTCTTTCACACACACACACACACACACAGACACACAAAGATAAGTCTTCAGCAGTTGAGTACCAGGCAGCGCTGATCTCTCGCTCTCTACCTCTGCCTGTCATACACGCATGCACATTCAAGCAAACACTAACCGAGCAGTGCCAGTCTCTCATTCTGGCAATGATAAAAAAGACCTTTATGCTCCAAGAATTTTCATCACGGAGATGCAGACACACACACACACACACACACACACACACACACACACGCTGACTTACAGGTAACACACTTCAAAGTTAACAGAGCGACTCTGAGTTCCTGATACCAGCTGATAACAGTGTACATTATCACAAACTCACGTGCATGCATACACTCGCACACACACACACACACACACACCAGCAGGTATGTAAACACATGGGCCACATCACGCCCACATTTACATGCAAACATGCACGAGTGAAGGAGCGTCGGGATGAGGGTGCAACAGCCGCGCAGATCAAAGTGCTGGTTTGTATCACTGACAGATATGCAGGTGCATGTGCTTTCATGTAGTTCACCTGCTCAGTCAGAGTGTGTGTTCGTTTTTTAGCGTAAATCTCTCAAATTAACTGGTTACTGAAAATTACTGACACACATCTTCATTTTTTTAGAATCTTAAATAGGTCAAAAATTAAGCCTCATGAGCATAAGCAGTCAAAATAAAATATTCAGATACCTTCCTGATCATTATTACAGACTAAACAACCTTCTTTTTAGGGAAAATGTCAAAATATTTAAGAGGATCTGGTCTTGACACACAGCTTGAGAAACCAGGACTCTTATGAGGTAAAAAATGGGTCAACAATTGATTTTGCTATTTAAGTGTGTGTCCCTGCCCCGGCTCCCTGCTGCTCCCATTAGACTCTTTTATAAGCTGAGGACTGTAGCCGCACCAATTTATGGAGATGGCGACGTTTCCGAAGGTGCTGTAAATGAAATTTGAATGATTGAGTCACTGCAGGAGGGCTTTGATAAAACAGATGTGACGGTGCAAGAGGCAGACTGTAAACAAAATGAATCACACCCTCATGCACACGCATGACCCTCAACCGCCTAGAAATAAAATGTGTCTTTTTTTAAAAAAATGTATTAAAACTGCTTTTGTTGCAAAATTACATCCAATTTTTCAGCAACCAATGGAAACTGACCTATTTTTCCAAACATTGAGTACGCGCACGCACAGACACACACACACACACACACACACACCAGGGTTAAATGTTTTCTTGTGCCTTTAAAATAATTACTTCCCAAGAATATATTGCTTCTTTCCCGGGAAACAGGAAATTAGATTTTAAAACAGAACAGCAGATAAAATTGTGTGTTCTTAAAGAGATTTGTATGTCTGATTAAACCTCTTGTGGAGCCACTTGCACGTGTTATCTTGGTTTTACAGATTTTGCATATACTGTATATTCTGACATTTAGCCGCACTAGTGAACTGTAAGCTGACATTTTTATCATTTAAACCAATTGGAAGAAACAGCTGCAGGCTGATAAAAATCATATTATTGTCATAATAACTGCATTTAAAGGCCATACATCAGGATTTATGTATATAGAACATATACAGTATGGCTTTGTATTAGTTTGAAGTATACAGTCTCCTCTCCTCTCCTCTCAGACACCCCCCCCCCCCTTCCTACAATTACAGTTCAGAACCAAACCACCATGTCATATTTAACCTACTCCTCACCCCGCAGGGAGAGAGACCTCATTTACGTTAATTGCTTCCAATTTGGACTGTTACCAGGGGGTGAGAACATGTGCAGATTTTGTTTGGCCAGAGTAGAATAATGGGTCACTAACAGGTCTGTAGGGAGACATATGAGAATCGCAACGCAAGGGAGAAAAGAAGAATGTGGAGAATTAAAGTTTACAAAATATCAGGTGGAATCAAAACCGAGAATGACAGACTGGACTCTTTAGTGACACTATCTGGTAGAAGGATGTACTGCTGATCTACACTGGACTCGCTGTGCAATGCCACAACAGTGAAGAGTGTGTCTTTATTTGATATGTTGGGTTCCCTTTATTATATTATACATATTTAGTATGATTGCTGCTGAAGACATCCCTGGATGACACTGCTCGTGTATCATCACTGTAAAGATCTTTACAAACACAGTTCACAGGCAACAGGATATACTATGGGTGTCCTGGGATACCCCCATCTTTTACAGCCTCAAGATCACAAAAGATGCAAGATTTAAATCCCTTCTCTACCTTTCACCCAAGATATACACACACACATACACACACACAGAGAGAGACAGAGAGATAGAGCCGCATGCAGTGTCACAGAGAAGAGAAGTGACAGGTTCACTGTTGCAATATGAGATCTTTAAAAGCACATCCTCTGACACACACAGACAGCCGTGCACACACACACTGAGTTGCTGGCAGTCGTAAAAGTCAAGAGAGCTTTAGACTTTAGTGAACATGCAGTGCAGAAGAAGAAGAGGAAGAGGAAGAAGAAAATGCCTTATTTATTGTGAAAAGAAAAGCACAAATCAATCAAGTGCCCATGAGCAACAAACTCAATCAGGTACCTCAGTGGTTGAATTTAGTGGTACTAGAAGCTCTTTGGTGTGAATGTCTTTCCAGTATATGTCTAAATGAATGTTTGAATGTTGAGTGATGTTTGAATAATTCTCCTGCAGGCTAATTTGAATTGTTAAATGACCTTTTTGTTTTCTAAAAAATGAAAACAATTGCGGAATATCTGCCGCAGCAGACAACCACAGACAAAATTTACCAGCATCTGATTGGTTACAGGTGTCATAGCCAGGGAGGCTTTGTGTATGAAGTTTAAAATCAGCCAGTCTGATATTTAAAATAAAACCTTATTTAAAATAATAGACAGCTTTGTTCATGTCTTTCTTTCTGTATATGCAAATGTGTCTTTTTTTAACTGTAGAGGGAAATTCCGCTCGCAAATAAATAAAATGCCATGTCACATTATCCAGATGTTTCTCTGTATGAGTTGAACATGACGGAGAAACACAAAAATACACATGTAGCATGTGTGAGGGGCGATAGTGCAAAGATGAAGCAAGGGAGAGACAGAGATAGGCAGGGGGAAAGGAAGAGAGAAAGATTGTGGAGGATGTCAGCAAGGAGTGAGAAGTACCTCTGTGTTTATTTTAGAGAATGACACACACACATACTCACACACACACACACACAGAGTGAGAGAGAGCGAGAGAGAGGCCTAATTTGCCTACCTGAGCTGAGTTTTGACAAGTTCTCCAACCTGTTACAACTTGTTAGGAGGGACAAAGGCTCGCTGACATTAATAAGTTGGGTCAATACTCTGTCACACTCTGACTTTTAACAGAAGAGACTATCTGCTCGTTCTCAAATCTGCAACGACACACACACACGCACACACACACACACACACACCGAGACACAGATGACACCATGGCTTTTAAAAAAATGAGGAAGTGACAATGCCTGACAGGTATCTTGAAGTACACACAGTTGTCAATAAACACGTTTCTTCTTCTTCTTCTTCTTTTCCTTCTCTTTCTTTTTAGTAAGACATGAGAATTCACTCATCCAGAACTGATTGATGACAGCTGAAGTGCTGAAGAGTTTGCATGATTGCATGCTTGATATGGGAGGCGCAACAGCACACATACACACGCACACTGACACACACACACACACTCACACTGCCATGTCAGCAGCCTTTCTTTGTATATTTCCCCTCTACACATTCTTGGTTTTACTTATTCTCTCAAGCTTCCTCTTTTGCCTGCTTGTGTTTTGATGTGTGAAGTTGCAAGATCTTAACCCCGCGTGTAAATGCAATCCCTTGACATGCACTTAGCTGCACTTATAGCACATATAAACCACTGCTTGTGTAATAATGTGCTTTAAGGCAAGAATAAGAAAAGGTGAAAAAGAAACTGTGCTGCAGCACTTTAAGCAACCTGCCTCTTTAAATGCAACTGAATAAACAGTATTTTGAACAGATTTGGGATCATATCTTGTCATCAGAAAGGTCAACTGAGAGTGACTTTGAAAAGAAAACATTTCCAAATGTCTCACTTTTATCAATGAGGCATGAAGATAACTTTTTTCAGTGAAATAACATCACCTAAAGAAGACAAAAAACAGTGAGCAGCTGCTCAAGCTACAGAATTTAACATGAATCTTTTGAGTTTCCTCGCCGCTTTTATAGAAAATAGCGCTAAAAGCATGGGCGCTATTTTAAGAATATCTTAACTGCTAGAGGCTGGCAGGCATTAGTGTTGGCATGACTTCAATCACATGCATGGACCATCTTCTATCTTTAAAAAATCTCTACTTCTTGCAAATATGTTTTTTCAGAAATCATGAAATCTGTGATAGAGTAAGAAACAGTTGAACACAGCAGAACAGATTCAAGTTTAGCTTAAAGTGTGTTTGAAGGAAAAGGGAGATAAAACTAGGTGACAGGGGCACAGAGAGAAAAATGACAAAAGAGGAAGCAGAAAATGTCACTTTTGCTTTATTACCGAAAGAATTCCGAGTCAGCGAGTGAAAGCTTATGTTTAGAATCTCTCAGCAAATGAATTCCAGCTGTTTGAGCTGTCAGTCAAGCTAACGCGACCTGTTGCTTCCTTGAGCCTACAAGTCCTACGACTGCAAGCACCATGGACAGCCAGGAAGAAATGAAGATTTCAAAGCTATATTAACATTTGTAAAACAATGACACTCCTATCCAAATTGAGTGCAGGTTCAGCTTCTACTTTACTAATGCAGTATGGAAATAATAGCTCATCCCTGAGTCAGCCAAAGATTAGCATTTGTACCATTTCCATAGGAATAGAAAATGAGCATTTCAATTTTTCTACAGGCAGTTTTAAATACGCAAATTCACAGCTGAAGCCATCCTGAAATTAGGAAGTGATCATCATTAAGTTAAAAAAAATTATCTCTTGAATCGATCTATGTGATCAAAACAAGAACATTTGATACAAAGCAAAGCAGAATGACAAAAAGTGCCTCTAACATTAGCAGCTCAGCCCTCCTGTCACCTCACTGAGGCCTCACGCTTCTGCAGATATCTTGAGAGCAGTTGCCCGAGGGTGCAACTGCTGTGTGTCCCACTTTCAGTGTAATATCGCTGGAACTTTTAGTGGCTAAACTGTGTTGTTCTAGTATGCGGGCCGTCAAGTCAACCCAGGTACAAGTACAGGTCAGAAAGAGACAGAGAATGAGATGAATAAATTGTTTATTCTTGACAGACTAATTTTCAGTCAGGGGCGGCTTTACAGCTTACTGGAGGAAGAAGCAAAGGTGTGTTGATGTGTGTGTGTGTGTGTATGTGTGTGTCCTGAAGGAATGCTGAGGCCAAACTCTTGTTGTCAGTTTAAAAGACCCACATGTGTTAACATCACACACACACACACACACACACACACCCCCAAGCTCAAGCTGCTTTCCAGGATTTAGTTGTAGATAATGTTTTGTCCAATTATTGACCACTAAATGTCCTAAAACATAATGCTCTCATACTCACAAGCCTTGCAAATGTAATATATAATAATAATATAATAATAAGCATTCAAATATGCATTTATGGAATTGAAAGAACAATGAAATAAAGAGTTATTCATTATATATGCTGTTAATTAATTAATTAAGTTGCATTTTTTTTTGGCGGGGGGGGTTAATGTAAAGTGAGATACTTGTGACAACATAAAAAGTACAAATAAAAGGTTAAAGGTTAAAGAAGGTTAAAGGTAAAAGAAGTTGTGAAAGGAAAAGGCAAGAAATAAGTACAGTGAAATCTCTCATATATGCCAAAATACTATATACACTGATGGAATTTATGGAGACTTTATTGACAATAAAAAACTAAATCTCACATAATATTAAAGTACAAGATATGCAACAGATTGTAAACTATCTCTCAGCAGTTGTATGTACATTTTATGCAGTCAGTGATGTCTTTGTATACTTTCCAAAAGTGTTTCGTTCAATCCTAACTTTTTGTCATGTTGTTGTGCAACCCAGCATATTGTTTTACAGCCTTAAGCAAAGTGCAGAATAAACATGTGCGACATGTGCACACACACGCAAAGGAGCACCCCTCCACACATACACACACACACACACACACACACACATTATTATTTGGTCCTTGCTGACACATACAGGCTCATTCATGCTCTGCTGCAATGTTAACCTGCTGGTGGTCATGTGAAGACCCAAAACAACAAGTCCATGACCCAGTTTGCATCTCCACCCACTGCTTAATAACAAACGCTGGGATATCTGAGAGTCGTAGGTATGAAAACACCCTTTGCAACTTTTTATCGTTCCAGAAGTGTTTGCTGATTGCGTGGAGGCTGCGCATATCAAACGGCTATTAACACTGGAAGCTTAGATAAGATATGACTGTATAAATCTGTCAGTATGCGTGAGGTTTATAGCCCATTGGCCCGTGGTGACTTTTTTCTTTTATTTACTCTTGTGAAAGAATGTTTGCAGGACTATCTGGTGGAAAAAAAGAACACAATAGTGTGCTATTGTGTGTACTAAAACAGACCAGCTGCTAATGTAAAAAAAACGGCAGATAAATGAGCCATTATTCTGTGTAAAAAGGATAATTGCAAGGTTACATTTTGAAAAATAAATTTCAGATTCTGTGCTGACATCCTTGAAATTGGGACTCACGTTCATTTTCCCTTTTGAATTAAATGAAAAAGCAATTAACTTTGAAAAATGAAGCTGAAACAAGTTGAATGTCTGATAGGACAAAGGACAGCTAGGTGGTGCTTAGGTGTCAGACCGGTTGTTCTTTTTGTGAATAGGCTTATTTATTCAAAGTTATGTCGGTGAGATGATGTTGTCGTCAGTGAATCACTCTTCAGTGTTTGGACCCCCCGCTATCAAACACTAACAGGAAAACCCACAGAGAAAAATGAACAATAGCGTGCGTGTGATGATCAGGGTTAGGACAGGGCCTTTATCACACACTGGGCTCTGCAAAGTATAGGAACTCTTCCTCCTTTTTCGTGATGATCAGGTAAAAAAAACATCATCCTGTTTTGATTATTCTTGCCAGAGGCGCTGCAGCTCAATATCAGGGTGTGTAGATCTGATGGACTGGAAAAAAATGCCAGATTCATAACATGTCCTGTAGTGCAGTCTTTGATAAGGAACTGACTTTGGAACAAAATCAGATAGCAAAAATAATTTAACTAAAATCAGCCCATCACAATCTCTTTACACATATCTGTCTCTCCCCCTTAAAACTGCTGTACATCTGTAATAAATTATCTGGACTAATACAATATCAAAGCATGACTCTAAACCACTGTTATATGGTCACTATTGACCATAGATGCATTTTATACAGTATAGGAAGATTGCAAGAGGAGGTGAGGAGCTTGTATGACACTTGTGATAAAAGTGATGACAAGCACATGGCACCAGACACACACACACACACACACACACACACACACACACACAGTCGTGTTTCCATCACTTCAGATGACATTATATTGACTTACATTAATGTCATGGAGACTTTCCTAACCCTAACCCTAACCCTAACCCTAACCCTAACCCTAAAGTTACCTTAACTTTAAACCAAGTCTTCACCCTAAATTAATGATTAACATCAAGGGGACTTGCTTTGTGTCCCCATAAGGGAGGTGAGTCCCCACAACATGACTGTGTAAACACACACACACACATAGGATGGGTAAGCATCAATCAGAAATGTTTTTTGTGGCTGCGTCAAACATGAATGAGATGTAAAATAAAACCATGATGAACGACATATGTCTGCTCACACTGCAGACGTTGACTCACTCAGTCAGTGTGCTGGAGTTTGTCTGCTAGTGTCAAGTACGGCAGAATAAACAACTGGGTTTCCGGTTTGAACTGTCAAAATATAATCATTCGCGATGAACGTTTTAGGGGCCAAGCGCGACTCCTCTTGGCACGCAGCTGACAGTGTGCAAATGAAGCTCATTTTCATACAGTATTGTGGGTAATTTTTAAAACACAGCAAGTTGGAATTTGACACAACTGGATCCATGATTTACAGTACGTGCACATGTTGTAGTACATTATAGGCCATATTTAATAATAGTTTCATAATTTAGGAGTCTGAAAAGGATTAGTAGGCCAGCATCAATATGATATGGCTTAAAATGTTTTGGGAAACCACATTTTTTAGGCTATTATTCATTATATATATTTAATTGGTTACTTAAAATACAGTTAATGATCACAGTTTCTGAGGTCAGCAATGAATTATAGTTTGTAATCGTAGGAACATAAGTATATAGATATATATAAAAAAACCCTGTGCAATGATCAAGTGAGTTGTTCCTCTCCTTCTCCAGCTCTTATGAGATTGGACAAATGGCCACAGCAGGAGCACAGCTGGCTCTCTATGCAGATTGCTGCATGAGAAAATAAATTGGAGGTGTGGTGCGAGTAAATCGTGTGAGTCTGGCGGTCAATGCATGACAGATGCAGGATATACAGACTCACGTAGGCCAGAAAATGGGATTACGTATTCAACAATAGCCATAGTCGCTGGATTTAACACCTCCTCTTATCTTTATGACCAGGGGTGATTTAATGATTTGGGGGCCACAGACAAATGTGGTCTTGCTTTTCTTTTCAACCTTTCTCCAACTGGGAATGTTTGTATTGGCAGTGGTAGAAGAAGTACTCAGAACTTTTTTTCCTGTAGTAAAACTATTAATACTGCAAAAGTCCTGTATTGAAATTTACTTAACATCTGTTCAAGGTGGAGCTTTTAATTCTAACTTTTTTATATAATGATGGACAATTTAATGAATAATAATAACCCGTTATAATTTAGTTGTTATATTTTGTGTGTAAAATCTGAATCTGCAATGTAACCAGTAACATTTATGTCAGGTAGATGTAGTAGTACAACGTTTTACTCTGAAGTAGATGTACACGGTAAGTAAGTTGAACAGTACAGTTGCATATTTTTAAGTGCTTTGGGGGCCTTTTGTAAGTTATTTTGGGGTAAAATGAGTTATAATTCAAAATTTTTCATATCTAAACATCATAATAAATCTATAACTGTTTGGGGCCCTTTTTAGTTGGGGGCCCCATGCAGGCAGTTACCTAATGGTAAAGTTCGCCCTTGTATATGACTCAATTTAGGTCTTTCCCAGCACAGCTTAATCTTGCTTTTGGGTGATACATAGTGTTGTTATTATTCTGAAAGTACGCATGAGTCTGTCTTCCTGTACTCTCCGGGTTAACTGTGGTTAACTTGACGCGGCTCGTCTGTGTGAAAGCCCAGCCGTCGCCTTGTCGAGTCATCGCTGGAGAAGAGCACAGAGCTGACGGAGCGGCCGTCCGATGGCTTGAAAACGGGGGAATAACTGTGGATCACAGCGGGTTTATTGCACCACACAAGCCAAGAGGAGCGAGACGGCGGACGCAGCAGCGGCCTGGATGTTGACACAGATAAGGAAATAGCATCTTTCGAGTGAGACTGTTGCCTTTTTGGTTGCGGTTGCAGAGCAGGATACAGACAACACAGAGACAGACAGAAAGAAGTGCCGGAGCCACCGCGACACCAGCGAGCGAACTTGGCTTCTCTGCCCGGTGGGAGGTGTCTGTCTGTCGGCTGTGGCTCTCTGCACGTACCGCTCACTGCGTCGCTGCTCGGACCTTTCTTTTTTTAGGGGGATACGGTTGTAGCTAAGTTATGCTTTTGTAAATAGTCTTTTTTGTGGGCTTTTCGGCAACCAACTGTGGCTTTAATGTGACGCACTATACTGACATTTGTGCTGTGTTGTTGGAGCGGACCCCCACTGCAGAGGAGTTAAAGGCTTTTTTTTAATCAAGTTTCTACCCTTCATCTCTCTACGGTACCACAACAGCCCACATCCATGTAAAAGGTAACGGTTCATATTTTTTTGGCTTTTATTATAAGGCTTTATCCAAATTGTGAGAGGTTGGCGGTTGTCTTGTTTTTGCCTGTAGGCAAAGTTAGCTGCATAGCCTCGTTTTCTTCAGAGTTCCTCAACAGGCAGCAGTGAAGCCCTCACTGCACGGTATGCTACTCACAGTTTTGCTGCAAAGCTGAAGGTTCAAGACATTTTATCACTGGTTTTCATCATTTCTAGCCCAGAAACATTTTTTACCCCATGCATTTCCCCCCCAATAATATTTTCACACAACTTAAAGATACCCTCCAGACATGTTTTAAGATGTGTATAAAATATTCTACTTTGAATAATAATGTGTCTGATGTGGTTTTTCCACAGAAAAGTTCAATTATCTCATTAAAAATCTTAACATTACATCTCCTCCTTCTCCCTCCTTAAAAGTCTGTAAATGTGCAAATATTTATCATTTCAGAAGTTTAAAGGACCAGTGTGTAAGATTTAGTGGCATCTAGCGGTGAGGTTGCAGATTGCAACCAGCTGAATACCCTTCAACCTCCCCTTCTAAGCGTGTAGGAGAAGCTATAGTGGCTGTGAAAGTCGCGAAAAACACCAAAGGCCCTCTCTAGAGACAGTGTTTGGTTTGTCCATTCTAGGCTTCTGTAGAAACATGGCGGTGCAACATGGCGGGCTCCGTGGAAGAGGACCCGCTGCCTATGTAGATGTAAAGTTACCTCATTCTGAGATAACGAAATCTCATCAATTCTTATTTTCAGGTGACTGTACACTAATGAAAACATACTTATGAATATTATATTACATTTCTGCCAATTGATCGCCCTAAATCTCACACACTGGTCCTTTAACCGCTGGACACAAGCTGTCTCCTACTTCACTTTAAAGCCTATTCTCAGTATATGTGAACTGTAAGGTTCAAGTTTCCACATCACACTTGTGTAAGTTGCATACTGGCCCGCGATTGGCTCCCAAACTATTTGTGATGTCACAAATCCTGCTCATAGGCACGCCCCTTAAAATCAGACTTTGAGTGAACACAGAGAAACTGTCCTCTATCAGAAGATGAATGTGTAAACAGTCTTCAAGTGTCAAACTCTGCACATACATCATTCTGCACAGTGAAGCTCAAACATCCAACTGAAGGAACAAGAAGCAAAACACATTTTTCAGTGGAGGGGCACTTTAAAACTACATTTTATGGCCTATATCAATAATAAGCACCTTTTATTATTATTTTTTAATAAAGCTAACGACATTCCTGCATCTTTCCTGGGAGTTTTAATCGTCCCTGTGCTCAATAAAACAAGATGAGCATCTTATCTTCTATTAAGGTTTTAATGGGCTTCATTTGATTTGCTGGCACAGACTATGTGTTGATGTTACTGATAACAAATATTTCCTTTTTTTAAAAAAAAAAAATTCTCAATCTTTATTATATCTTCCCGTTGATACAATCTACTTATATTAAAAAAATAAGTTTGGCCATCATACTTTGGCCATGCTTGAATGTTTACATGTAATATGTTGGCGGGGTGCTTTAACAGAGGAACTGACAACCTGACATACAATATCTTTAAAAAGCTACTCTGCTAATAGCCTACTGAATATAACTTTATAATTGTGTAAATGCTTCAAATCCACATTTATACTGTGATATACTGTAAGATAGAGGCCAATTCTACTTGTAAAACAGACAACTTTGATTGGTCGATGCAGGACACCTGTAATCAGGTATGAATTACTGAAAACATGTACCCAATTCACCTTAAAATCACAGTTTGCTATTATTGCTGATATTATAATGTAAGATTTATAAGATAAATCAATTATAAGATTCATATGCTGTGTTCTTTTTATTCTCTGCTCTTATTTAAAAGTCATACATCAGGGCAGAGGCAGGGCTTTACTATGCATGTAGGAGAATAAATCTTCTGCTCTGTGTTCTACCTAACAACACCCCCTAGCTGTTGTGAAATCACTGTAAAAGCACATCGTCTCATGGCTCATTTCTTAAATAAGCTGCATGTCATAATCACAACACGGAGAAGGCAGACGTGTGATGTCTCACCTGCAGCAGGCTTAATTAATTCCACCACAGTATCCTCGTGGGATCATTTAAGTTCACTGTTATTCTGTATGCAGTTGCCAGCTTTTTCCATCTTGTTTCATGGCCACATGCACATTCAGTAAACAGATATACACAGAGGGGTCAGCGCTGAGATTTTTGACTTCGATGAAACACAGCTGTCTCATATTGAAGTCATCAGTCTGCATCTCCTCAATCAGTGTCATCATATTGTCTCATGTATTACCTAATTGATCCTTGTAGAGCCTTTCTCTGTAGTCTACACCTGGACTAGAGCCCGAGACATCTGCTTGAATAAATGACTTCTTTTAACCTCCAGGGTACACCAGGTGCCATCACAGACAAAATAGTTGCAAAGGCTCATTTCAGGCCAAATTTAAAGCTGCCCAATCATGACATAGCATCATATGTATGATGGAACAGCATATAAAGCTGCATGTGGCAGATCTGAGGCAACCTACTGCCCTTTGTTGAGGCAATAGTGTGAAATGGGATGAAAATGTTCTGAACAAAAGCATGTTTGATGTTTCATTTGCTCCTTGCAGTGGAAACTTGAAAACTTATCAACACGATACAACGTGAGTATTCAGTAAGTTATCTATAGGAGGTTATGTAAGGCAAATTGCATATTCAGTAAGCATATTTCTCAGCACTCGCTAAGTTCTCTGTAATGTGATATGCGGACTCATATACTTATGCTCTGTTCTCTGATATGCATTTAGTGTCTGCGCGGTACTGTACTGACAGATCTATCTCTGTCACTCTTGAGTGCCCTCGTTCCCTCTCATGTTAAGCTACTGAATTGCCACAGAGTAGCCTAACCTTGAGGTCAGCCCGGGTTGTGGTGACTTTGGGCTAAATTTGGAACGTGGAGCAATTAGGAACACACTCTGCTGCATCACTCCACTGCATTAACTACACAGGGGCAATTGAAAGGGGGAGATAGGGGTGGGATGCAGGCATTAAAGATTGTGCCTGGCTGGAAACCAGCTCACGTGTTCACTTGATAAAACCCAAAACCGTGAGTGCAGTTATGAGATGTTTTTTTTTGCACCCAGATGTGTGGATTCTAATTCTCAATTATGCTAATTGTTTATAAAAAGAGCATCCGAATGAGGGATTGATCTCAACTGCAACCATAATTGTTGCAGCGTCTGAGGAGAAGCTGCAGCACCACCAGCTCCAGTCAGCTGCTCGAAGCGGAGAACGTGCGCTTGGTTTGCATTCGTCGTGATTATTACGTACAATGTGAAATTTTAGTGATGGCATTCATCATTTAGCAGCGGTCCCGCGTCTCTGTTGAAAGAATATAGGGGAAACACTGTGATTAATGGCCAAACGGTGGTAAAATGTTACGGTATCTGACAGCTTGTATGTTCTTCCAGCCACTTTGGCAGGCAACCAAGTATCATTTAGAGATTCCCTTCAAGTCGTTCAGGTCAGTTATGTTGTCAAGTGAAAGCAGATGTTGAATTCTGTGATACACCAGCTACTATGGGCAGATATATAGTTTCATCTTACAATACTCTTCCTTCTCTTTTTATTTCCAGTCACACGGAGCGAAGCAGACCGAGCTGGGCCAGGCTAGGCCAGGCTAGGCCTACCTAGCCCTCTGTCTGGCCCCGCCAGGCAGGCCAGCAACCTCTCCAGGAGTCCTACCTTCAACGCGAAGAGAGGGCTTAAGCCTGTTTTTACTTCAACAAACCTCCAAAGTCGAGCTGTAACAAATTGGACTCTGATCATATTTCATCTCATCAGGCTTTCGGAGGCCATACTGGTCTGTTACGTCTTTAGCCTTTCCATGTCTTGGTGGTCACTCTCTGAATGTTGGCAGCAGGATGGATTCGGGTGTTGATTTGATGGGTGTCACCTCATTGCAGTGCTTGCACCCTCCCTCCTGTGGCTGCAGTTTGTCCTTTCCCTCCCCGATCTTCAAGAGAAAGCCCCTTCCTCTCTCCTGGGGCTTCCCCGAGCCCTGTATGGAAGGGCCTTGTAGGACCTGTAGATTGTTTTGTTGAAACAGTGGACATTTCAAAGAGGAAGTAAAAATCCTTTCTAACAAACTACAGAACACAACAACAGATTGCCACCTTCACTTGATTTGAAAGTTTTCTGTTACTCATCCCTCCTTTTGCTTTTTTTTTCCTGCTGGAGTTTTATTGGATGTTGAAGAGCTTTTCATTTGAAAAAGAAGCTTGCTGGTCGAGATTTGTCACTGCATATTTATAGTTTAAGTTGATCTGATTACTCACATAAAGAATCCTTATTTATAAGTACAGAATTCCTTTTTTTTTTTTTTTGTGGTCTTAGCCTCCGGGAGGAATGTCTGAAAGCAATAGCAGCAGCAAAGCAGTGAAATTCATTGCCCCGGCCCCCCCTCCCCCCTCCGCCTCCCCCTGTCCCTCACCTCAGACCCCCCACAAGAATGTGAACGGCTCTGCCAGTTCAGACACGCACGTGGTGGAGAAGCTCGGCGGACACCCGGAGGTCCGACGTCGGCGCCACACAATGGATAGAGACTCCAAAACAGCCGAGCACCGCTTCTTCCGCCGAAGCGTCATTTGTGACTCCAACGCCACGGCTTTGGATCTGCCCAGCAAAGCGGCTGTGATACTCACCTCGCCTCCTGACTGTGAGGGCCCTCCCACCTTGTTCCCTCCGCAGCCCTCGGGGCCCGGACCTGGGGTACAAGACGCTGACAGTCAGGAGGCGCTTAGAGGTCCGTATTTGCAAAGCACAACCCTTCAGCCTAGTCTCGGGCTTGACGGGGCGGTTTCGGAGGGGCAAACACAAAACGCTGAGGAAGATTTAAACGCGGGCAGTATCACAGTTGCTGTTCCCACCAATAACAGTGTTGAACATAGCGCAGACAGGGCGGTAAAAGAGCCCAGCCCGACAGTATTGGATGTTACAGACAAAACAGTAGAAAAACAGCCTGATGTCACATTGCGTCCCAGAGGGTCAGAGGGCACGCAAGAGGTGGCGAAAGACAGAAAAGCGACAGAACAGGTCGAGGAGGGTAGCGTTAGCAGTCCGACCGAGGAGAAGGAGAGGGAGAACGAGCTAGCGAAAGCGCGGGCAGAGCAGAGAGAGGCCGAGAAACGAGTGCAAGAGGATATAGAGGAGGTGGAGACGAAAGCCGTAGGGACTTCACCCGACGGACGCTTCCTGAAATTCGACATCGAGATCGGAAGAGGGTCCTTCAAGACGGTGTACAAGGGACTGGATACAGAGACTACTGTGGAAGTGGCATGGTGTGAGCTACAGGTAAGTCCAGACTCATAAATCTGTCTCCTCTTCAGTGTCTGTCTCCTTCTGTTCATAATTAAATGTCATTTTGTGGTTTGCGGTGGTCTCTGAGGTGTCCAAATTCCATCCAGGTGTTTAATTTAGCCTCTACTTCTATTATTGTATCTCATTTGTGCGCAGAGTTGTTGAGGTATACTGATATGTGAGAACTTTCTGCTCCTCTAGCTGTTTTTTCCTGTATAAATGACTAAGAAATGAGATCATAATCTGATTGAGATTGAGATACTGCTGCTGATTGCATACTGGCTAAGGTTGCATGCGTTATGATGTTTTGATTTCTGGTGTGTGACAGATTCATTTTTTTTTTTGTCCAGTCTAGAGGGGCCTTAGCAGAAGGCAGCGAAGTGAAACACTAGATCAAAAATGAATTCCGATGGTTCCTTCAATCTAATGCTCAAAACTTGGTCCATCCACTAACCGCTTATGAGATTAATTTGGTTTGGGATTTGTTTGATGAATTTCCTCTTAGGTTGTGTGTCTCGAGTTAAGATCAATTGTCTTTGTCAGTGGAGGTGGATGCTGTGTTATTCTGGCATCACAATCGCCGTCGTTGAAAGGCAGATGCTCCAACAGTTGTTTTTCCTAATGAACAATATATTCCATCTTTAGGAAAAAAAAAATATTACTTTTGAAAAATGTTTGATGAGCCAAAAGAACTAGTTGCTCCTCTGTGGTCCTGAATTTGTAATTGGAAAATGTTGAAGCGCGGTAGTTACCACGTTTTGTCAAAATCTCCGGTGTTGCTATGATATCGCATGACTCGGATAAAAACCTGACAAGTTGTGAAATATTAACGAACAATTACTTCAGGCTCCATTTGTTAGATGATACAGCTGCTACCCGTCAAATTAGCTGAAGCACTTGTTTTTCCTCTTACTCATGTTTTTTTTTTTTTTTTTTTTTACCACTGTATGCCCTCAGTTCACCGTCTCCTCTGGCATTAACGGTTGATTTATGTGTGTGAACGGATGCTGTGGTGCGTCAGACCCCTACCACAAGTTGCGTAAATGACTATTCAATGAGGAAGAGAACGCTAAACAATCGAGGCCTAAATGTTAGCGTGGGTTTTGATTTCCTGACACGGTGGTATGATACGGTGATGTGCTTTGATCTGCCGGTAATCATAAACTTTCCTGCTCGATATCTATACAAGATTAATTGTAGGACGGCGTTATCCTAAAGGTTAGGCATGTTAGGTTATGACATGGGACTTCCTCGTTGAAATACCCAGACTGTCTGGTAAATTCAGGGTACTGAAAGCGAATGTGCGGTTATGATGCCCTTCAGCAGACAGATTACTTCCTAGCTGCTTCAGTAGAGTTAGTCCGTGTGGTTTTACAGGACAGCTACCATGTTAAGCAGGGTGATAAGTCTGCAGGTGCACAAAGGTTATCTAAAAAACAATGTCTCGTACACAGTGCGAAACATGAGACAGGATGGCACACAACCTACCACAGGATGCTGTTGCTACACTACGATGCACTGATGCAACTTCTGCAGTGAGCATGTGAGTGTGTGTGAGCGTGTCAGAGAGGGAGAGAGAGAGCGCGAGAGAGAGAGCGAGAGGGTTACAGAAAGTGTGAACAAGATGAGTTACATGTATGTGTATTGGCGGGAGAGGTGAGGCGGGTAGAAAGTGGGGGAAAAAAAAAAAATAGTCTTGTTGACAAGTAAGCACAGAGACGGAGGTGTCTGAGCTCGGTCATATGACATTCAGGGCACTGACTGAGCTGAGGTTTTGAGCGGAGGAGGAAAACAGTTACATGGAGTCACGTTGGAGGAACTTGCCCTGATGAAACCTTTTCCAAAGAAAAAAATACATAAAGAATTAAAAAAAACTACTACTACTATTACTACTTTCTGTTATGGCAGTTTTCCTGCAAAATGACAGGAAATACTAGAGAGAGCGAGAGAGAGAGGGGATGACATAATACTGAGAGAAGTTTGTAATCAGCGTTGGGTAATGTTACTTTTATTACTGACATCAAAAAGCAACTTATTAGTTATAGTGTTACCTGCTTAGAAAAATAACTCGTTAGACGACATTTGCGTTAACAACAATGAAAACCCCTTTTCTGATTCCTTGCGTAATAATGCGAATGCTTCCACGATATAAAGGCTGTCCTGAGCTACACGAGCACACAGCTACCTGCCGAGAAGTAGAAATGGGCGCATAAACAGAAAAAGAAACAGTATGAATGCGTGGGGGGATTTTCTTTTTTTGTTTTTTTTTTGTGGCAACAAAAAAGAAACAGGGAAATACGGTAATATTGTTGTGTGTTTGGGGTAGTTTCCCAGCATGTTCTAAGACAATGTGTTTATCATAGATATTACTTGGTACACGCTCATTAGTGTTATTGTTCTTCACATTGTTTCAATGTTTCCAGAAGTTTACAGTTTGCTGCTGTGAAAGAGTTTGTACCATGAGTGAAGTTATGTGCTCAGTTAGTTCCTTCCCTCCAATATATATATTTGAGATCGTCTCTCTGCTTGAGTTCTTGCCACAGCGAACCCCTGGCCTGCTACAATATTTTAACAGTAACAGATTGCTTATTTGAAAATGTAACTAAATAACTGAATTTCTTGAATTGCAAAACTAACACGTCAAGTTACTCGTTACAACAAAAAAGTAATTTGAGTATGTTAGAGTACTCAGGGCTGTTGGTAATATGTCAGAAATAAGGCCAAGAAAACTCTACTGTGAATGTAAAGGCTCGTTTTCTTTCACCTTTTCAACATGCTGCTATCACTCGGTTCTGTGACTCATTCTCACAACCAGAAAAGTCAGAAAAGGTGAGACCGTGCAGTTAAATGTTATCTCTGCAAATCTGTTTTTTTTTTGTGTCTTTATCTCTCAGTGTACGATTATTATTTCCTGTGGGAGCGTGTGGTTGTTTTGCTGTCATCTACATCACAAGATGCTCCTTAAGTCTTCCACAATCCCAGTAGCTAAAATCAGCTTCGCCTGATGGCCTTGTGTCTAGGAAACACCAGTTTGTTTATCAGAAAACAAACATCAGGCCTCTGTTGAGCCCTCTCTCTCTCTCAGTCACACTTGCCTCTTTATTGCTCTCATTCACTCTCTTGTACTTCTCAATAGGAGGAAACCCTGCAAGTTTTGACATGGTTCTATGTCAAGGAGGTCAGATCTGGCTGACACATCAGTCACTTTAATTCCAGTATGTTATTGAATACAGCCTGGATTACTGGAATGAAATGTGCCATTAAACATTATATACTGCCTGTGTTACATAAGGGTATTGAAGACCTGTGGTGACTAGGCTGTATGCATGCAGAGACAAGTAGTTTTCTAGAGCCTGGCTGTAATCCTGTGTCTGTGTCAAAGATGAGTGAGCAACTGCTGACATGTGGCAGAATAGTAGGAGTAAAGTTACATATACACACACACACACACACACACATTACAGCCAATCACATACACTCACTGGGTGGGCATAGCAACTGGAGATCTGTGGGAGTCAGGATCATCTGGAACATGTCAGTTTTCTGTATGTGCAAATGCGTGTTTGTATGTATATGTGTGTGCGTGCGGGATGTGAGTATGTTTCTATCCCTTTGAGTCATTGTAATATGCATATATGAGTAAGCTGCATTTGTTTAAGTTCTAGGGAGGCACCGATCCAACTTTTTCAGTCCCGATACTGATAAATAAATTTACTGAATTATTATTTATTAAAATAATGGTATCCGATACCAGATTAGCCCATTGTCATGATACCTGATTCAGCTATTTGAGTCAGTGTTGGACCGTGATATCCAATATCGGTATCAGTGCATCTGTAGTCTGTCTGTTTGTGTGTCAGAAACATGTTTGGGGGGGGCATGGGGGGGGGGTCTTTACATTCTTGGGCATTTGAACCAAAGCAGGTTAACTTGTGTTGCGAGAAGAATCCATACGTGGATGGAAACAGACAGAGAGAGAGAGGGAGGGGGAGGAGAAGGAGGAAGGAGATAGAGCAGTTTGCTTAATCTTAAGTGAAGAAATCAGATTGATGAGTAGATAGAGAGAGTGCAGAGAGAGAGGAGGAAGGTCACCTAGTAGCTTATCTTAAAGTTCCTTGTTAGACCAGATGATGGATAGAAAAGAGGAGGCTGACACACCCTTGCTGGAATGAGATAGAATAGAGAAGGGTCAGTTTGATCATGAGTTATTAATTTATTTGGACTTTGGTTAAGTGGTTTGAATTATTAAAAAGCCATAATTTGTCTTGAAATTCAGTGGAAAATAGAGGCGGGGCACAAAGTGTCAGACTCTGAAATCCATGCACACTGAACAGGAAAACAGTTGGCGCCATAATATGCAACTTAGGGTGTATTTTGTTAGCAAAATGCTAACAAAATGCCTGTAGCTAGCTAAAAACGTTAGATTTCAGCAGGTCAAAGGATTATTTTAGCACCCTATGTCTACCAGACAGGTAGAAGGTAGCTCATAGCATACGCTGAAGCCTGTTACATTAAGATGCAATACATGAATACAAGGGCTGACGTTTCACAACTTATACAGCGACTACAGTTTGAAAACATAGCATGAATTCAACTGAGCGCAGGTCAGCTAGTCCACTTTTGTCTTTCAGTTTGGCAGCTTATAAAAACTTGAAGTTCTGGGTTCTTTACCCTGTTGGTGCTGCATCCCACCACACAGCAGCTCTTAGGCATTTTTCTGTTGTTTACTAGCAGACAGAAGTGACAAGGCGGTACCTCCGCTCAATATGAAGTCAATGGAGAGCGATGAATTGTTTTCCCCTCTGGGGTTGGCGGCATTTAATTGCGCTCTGTCTTTATGACTAAGGGTCTGAGGCTGGCAGATTTTTGTGAGTCTGTCATTGGCACATAACCAGTCTTGATCTATCTCTGACAGTGTGGCTCATGAAATGGTGAAAGTGGTGAAAGATTTTTGGGATGAAGCCATCGCTGTGGCTTGTAGGGAAAAAACAGTTTTGGTCTGTCTGTTACGGTTAGGCACACATGCAAAACAACTTCCAGTAAGTGACAACAGATTTATATACATGCTTCATGAAAGGGATATTAAGTTACGAGAGTGAGGTAAGTACAAGGCGGTAAGGAGAAGTAAAAGAACTTGTGAGGGGAAAGAACAGGCAGGGGGGGTGGATGATGGAGGGAGCAGGGTTGAAGGTCAAAGTTCAGCCCTGTTGTGTCACAAGAAGCCTGTCCAGCATTCAACTATCTTTGGCAAAGGGGGGGGGGGGGGGAGTAAGACGGAGACGTAAAGAGCAGAAAGGGCTTTAGACTGAATAAAATCCAACGACAGAAAGTGTCAGGGAACTTTTGGAGGACAAGTGGTTGGAGGAGAGGAGGAGGAGGAGGAGGAGGAGGAGGAGAAAGATGAAGGCAGAGGGAAAGATCAAGACGAGGAGTTTGAGGAAGACAGAGTTCAGTGAGAGAATGGAGGAAGGGGAAACATGGGGAAGGAGGGAGGGAAAAGTGCGAGAGAAAAGACAAAGGAAATGAAAAGGGGGGTAGGAGGAGCGAGAGGAGAAACTGAGGAGGAAAAGAAGAGGGACCCTGTGTGTGTGTGTGTGTGTGTGTGTGTGTGTGTGTGTGTATGTGTGTGTGACCTTAGGCTCTTAGCTTCACTGGCTCTCAAAGACCTTCAAATTTCTCTCAACAGCAACACAAGGCGGATTAGCCCCCTTCCCCCTCCCCACACACACACACACACACACACACACACACATATACACACACATATACAAGTGCACACACGCTTTTGGGGGGCTCGTCATTCAATCGGTGCCATAAGAGGGAAACTGGCCTCTGAGCTTAGACAGCTCTGTTGTCATGTGCAAGTATTGCACCAATACATGTTTCCCCTCTGTAAATCAGACTTTATTAGTCATCATGAATATTTTATTATTGTATTTGATAATTTCATACTTTTCGTGAACTCAGTAATATTGCTAAATCACAAACGTTGCTTAATCATATCACTGTAGTCTCCTGACATCCACAAAATAAATCTTAACAAGGTTAATAAAAATGGCTCACAGTGTCCAATTTTAGCATCGCTGCTATTTGTTGGTAGCGATGACCCAATTTAACCCGGTACCGGCCTGAAATCAGTCCACGTGTCGGCGGAAGGACGAAAAAGATCACGCAGGGAGGCATAAAATAAGGGAGAACAGGAGGATGGAAGGACGGTATTGATATTTTTGTCAAGATTGTTTATCAGGCTTTTAAGAGGTGTGATGTCCCGAAGGCATTTTCACCGAACAACCGTTGCTCTGTTGCACTCTATCTTATCCTACAAAAAGGATGTTTGACATATTATAGGCGTAAAACACCCCGCTTCACAGTTCTCAAGGTCAAACGATGCTGCTTGAACTGCTGAAATATCACATGTAAATGTTTTGAGTTGGAGCTGAGTGTGTGTGTGTATAGAACGGAGTAAAAGCTGCATCATATATTTCCCCAGATCACTGCAGGGCAGCATGACTGAGGTGAAACAGTTAGACTGGAGGTTCAGATTTCCCTGACAAAACAGCAAACTGCAGCTGTGTTGAGCCTTCGGCAAAGGCAGGTTCTCACTGCTGATTGATTTTGAAGTTGCTTGCAGTTTTATTCACCCCCCTCCCCCCCCCCTCCTCCTCCGAAAACACACAGACTTTGAAGGAGTGGAAACTGTCCGCTGCTTAAACATTTTTAAATGTTTTAAAGGCTGGCTACAAATAATTTAGTCAGTCCCTTCTCAGCAGTTAAGCTAACCTGTATATGCATGTAAATATAAGTCTGTATATGAGTTTGTGAATGCAGCGGGGGGGGGGGGTGTGGCTGTGTACATACTGCAGCTAGCATCGGGGGATTGTTCATTTGCAGTTTAGCTCAGCTGTTTTTTAAAGTTGCAGGATATTTCTTGCGTTTTTAATGTGATAGACAGACAGATGGTTTTGTGGACCGAGGAGTTAAAGAACCATGAGAAGAGAATTTATTGCTGGAATGACTTTCTCAACTGTACTCAGGGTGGAAAATCACCACCAGGCCACCATGCTTGTTGTTAAAGCCTTGTAGGTCTGTGTAGATCAGCCATCCGTCATCGAGATAGCGTCACTTGTAAAACTGTCATTTTTTTTTCTCCAGTAAATCTCGTCGTAAAACGGGTGACTTTTGCGTCTCAACTAAGGAATCTAGCCGTTACCATGGCCGAACAAGTTTGTTTCCTACCATGTAAAGTGCACTAATGAAGGGTATCCGAGGGAATTTTTAAGACTTATTGTCAAAGTGTGACTGCAGTAACCCCTAACAGCCCCCTAACCAATGTTTTACACAAAAGGCATTCCAACCAATCAAAAGCCTCACGCACAAAAACACACACAGCAAGATGTGTAGTTCTGATATATAAAGGCCCCAAAGCCCAGTCAGTTGGATTTATGAGTGATAAAACAGGAAAATGCCGTGGGCTAAGGTCGCCTGGTGTTCAGCTCTGATGTCGGATAATCTGGAGATGAGAGAGGATACGGAGAGGGCATGGAGGAAATCTCTTTTTCATTCATTTTATTGCTCATTCTCTCACTCTATCGCTCAGTCTTCCTCTCGCTTTGTCTTTCTCCCGCTTCGGCCGGTACTCACTCCGTCTCTGTCTCATGTCAGTAACCAGCTGTGAGCAACAAAGGAAGGGGAGACAGAGAAGCTGACACTTCCTCATATGCAAAATATCCCCGCTCTTCCTTCTGTGTAGTGTGTTTGTGTGTACAGCAGAGTTCCCCCTGATGTTGTATAGTAAGGTCAGGCCACCCTGCTTCAGAGAATTGCATTAGTATCGATTTCAGTAAAGGGTGAAAGTGTCACATGGTACAAGCGCTGTTTCGGGTCGTGTTATTAGTGGATGAGTTAAATAAAATTACAATCTAAAAGCGTCATGTGTTTGCACATAGTCACTAATACAGCTAAAAATACTGCATGTAGTCTAGACCTTTCCACCCATGGGAGTGAAGCATTTTTATCACACACACACACACACACATAAATCTCACTTGATAGGTTCGAGGCCTTGGATATGTGTACGACACAACCGAGTTATGTGTGAGATTGTTTGTGTGTTCAGAGGGAAAAATGACTGACCTTTCTCCCACCATTTCTCTGTGTGTGTATTTTAGAAAAAACAAGACACAAGTGTAATCCTGGACGAGTGTGTGTGTGTGTGTGTGTATGTGTGTGTTTGTGTGAAAGATGAAGTCGCTGAAGTGCTTTGGCACCCACTTCTAAATAAAGTCATCTAGCGAATGAAAAGAGCTGAAAGACTGAGAGATGCTTCATAAAAGTGCTGAGGGTGTGTGTGTTTGGGATTAAATCACATAAAATGTAAGTGTGTGTGTGTGTGTGTTGATAAGCATGTTATTGTACTTTTATAATGGTCATAGTGTGGTTTAATTGGAAACAGGGTGTGTGTGTGTGTGTGTTGACTCATGGAAAGGCAATGTGTGCTTACAGTTGATGTGGGGGATTTTGTGTGTGTGTGTGTGTATGTGTGTGTGTGTGTTACGGGGTGAGTCAGGGACAATGAATGCATCAGACAGATGTTAGATGACTTGTATACCTATGCACTCTGTGTTTCTCTATCCTCGCTCGCGCTTATTTTTCTTTTTTTTCTTTCCGCCCCGGCTTTGCTCTTTCCAATCTGATCCGCGCCTCCCTCTCTTTATCTCCCTCATCTATTTCTGCTCATGTCATTATTTTCCTTCCCTCATCTGTTCTTCTCTCCATCCTAATCCCTCCCCTCTTTCCCTGACATCAATCTCATTCCCTCTTTAAATTTCACACATTAGAAGGAGGAGCGACGTTTTGTCTTGATTCCTCCTCCTTCAACCGCTTACATCATTGATCTTTTTGTAATCTCCACTTTGCAGATTATTTTCAAGGCATCTCTGATCTGCTAGATTATATGCAGAGAGAAGTAGAGCTGAGGAGAAGTTGTATATCGTAAGTGAGTGTAGCAAAACCTGCATTTCCACCAACACTACCGTTACAGCATTATATTCAGAATTGTTCTCAAGGAAGCCCTGAATCTTTATTGTGATTTGGACATACTGACTGCAACCCGGATTCAACCCTACACACACACACACACTCACACACACTCTCACAGTAGCTTGACTAAATGCAAGTGTGTGCCTGATTAGCGAAAAGAGGGTTATGGTTTTCCCCCTTTTTTTTTTTATATATTTCTTTTTTTTTTTTGCCAGGAAACTGCTAGACAATACTGACATTGTGAGAATAATCACTTCCTGGAAATCCAGAGCCACGATTGGCCCATAGCTGCAGATCAGAGGCAGCGGATTGGGTCACGTTGTTTTGAGCCCTGAAATGACAAATCTGGGATCAGATGGACAGCTTCTCTTTTCTCACACTGACTGAAACTGCAACGAAAGCAGCGAGTAGAAACCCGAAACACCATACAGTATTGAAAACGTTAACTGGAAACTGGTATTCAGAATGACCTGCACTGACAAAGTAGGTCTTCAAGGATGTTTTACTTGGTTTAATTCATATATAAAACAACACCAGTCTACCGTGTCGGCACCAGACTGGTTCACAGCGGCTCTGGTTGAATTGAAACCTTTACGGTTAAATTACAGGGCAAGAAAAAAGGAAAATTACACATTTACATATAAACTGAATGAAACAGTAGAAAGATCAGACAGAGGAAGTGAGGACACGTCTATGTTAAATGGATGAGCAATGACAAAACTGCAGGTTTGTGTGGATTTGGGGACATCACCATACTAGTGTTAACATCTGGGATGTTGATGACTTCTCAAGCTGCAGTAAAGACAAAAAGCAGGACATTTGAAACACTGTCGTCTGTCAATATTACTGCAATATAGAGGATCCGTGTGACTCTCTGTCTATTACCCCTTTTCATTTTCACTCAATTTTTTTGCTCAGATGTCGACTAAATCAGATCTAAATGGTATCACCGTGTCGATGTGAACGGATCGATACATATCATTTCACCTGGCTTCACAACCCTCCTCCCGACCTGGTTGAACACAGGTCGGATGCTGTTCAGCTTTAGTTAACAGGCGTGTTCAATAGACCGGCGCGCCCCCCTGTATGAAAGGGGTATAGGTGTGTGTGTGTGTGTGTGTGTGTGTGTGTGACCTCAGTCTAAAATAGATCAGGTCTTTAAACTGCCAGTTGTCTGCATCAGCGTAAAGTGACCTGAGCTGCACATCCAGACTGCTTGCTTTACAACACTCTGGCTGTCTTTTCTCTCCGCACAGACTGTTTTGCTGTGTGTGCGTTGCTTTAGTCTGACTATAGAGTGTGTGTGTGTGTGTGTGTGCACGTACTAGTGAGCTCCTGTTTCTTCTTTTGTGGTCACCTCTTATTCTGTGTGTTTGGGGAGGGGGCAGCTCTCCCTGATTTCTTTATTGTGCGCCTCCCAGATTCCCCACATTCCAATGATAAGATGTCATTCCTCGGTGGAAGGTGGTAGTGGTGGTAGTGTGCGGGGTGCATCGTAGTAGTGACCCCCCACCTCTTCTTAATAAATGTGCATGTGCTGCTTAGACTGCTTAATCTGTGTGTTAGTGTCTGTGTTGGAATGTCTTCCAAGCCTGAACCTTTACTCCCTATGAGTTCAGTTTCATGCATTTATCAGATGATGTCAATTTGTGAGTTCTTTAACTTATTTTTAGTTTTTGTGTTAAATGCTGAGGTGTTTTTTTTTTTGCATCACACTTTCCAGGGATCACTTCTCAATCAAACTATATCAAATCAAGTATCTCTGGTATTTTGACATCCTTCCTGTTGAGTATTTTTAATATGTTTTGTGCATTTTTGCCTTTATTTCGATAGTGGATAGTAGAGAAGAGACAGGAAATGAAGGGAGAGAGGAGAGATGACACGGCTGGACTTGAAACCCATTGGATTTTTTTTTTTTTCTTTTTAACCAATTTACCATTAGCAGTGGTGTCTTGTGTTGCTCATCTTAGCTACCTATAGGAATCTACTGTAGCTGATTCCTTGTAGGCTGGATTGTTTTTCCTAGAGAGAGACTGACCACACCTGCAAGTAGATTAAACCAGCTATAAGTTGAATTTCTGTCATATTTTATATCAGTTTATGACAGATTTGCTAAAATATTTTGTAACATAACAGATTTCTGTCATTATAACCATCCATAAAGGAGTAATATATCATGCTAAAGTCAAGCTTAGCACCCAACAGCAAGGACTGACAACACACAGTCCAGTAGACACAAATGCAAACAGACAGATTGTTATTCTTCTCATTGGTCTTTGCAGATGCAGATAAAGAAAATAAATAATATATTGAACAGAAATGGTTTTGGGTTTAACAGGTTCACTCACTTCTAGAAATAGAACGAGACAGAATGAACAAAGTGTCGTATTGAGGCGCTCTGTCTGCATGTAACTGTGAATGTGTGTGTGTGTGTGTTTGTGTGTGTTTGTGTGTCACACTGGTTTTTTTTTTTTCTTTTTCTTTCACTGTCACTCTCCACTCTCACTTTGTGTCTCTTTCTGTCTCCGGGCTTCCTCTCTCACTCTCTGGTTCAGTGTCCCTCACCATCCCCCATGACCTTAACTAATGCCTCTGGAGAAAAGAGGAGAGAGAGAGAGAGCGAGACAGATACAGGGGGAAAGAGAGAGAGAGAGAGAGAGAGAGAGAGAGAGAGAGGGGCTACAGAGAAAGAAGATGGGATTTTTCTCTCAAATTTTTTTTTTTTTCTATAAATCTATAAATAGCAGCAGAGTGTCATCTGCTGAGCCATAACTAGAGCAGAATGAGCGGGGACTGTGTGTGGCTGCATGTGTCAAAGTGGATATATGTGTGTCAGAGTGTGTTGTGTCTGTGTGTGTCGGGGAGGGAGGGTGTACTTTTTTTTTTTACACTTTCCTGGTAGAGAAATGCTTTTACTGCTTAAATGCTGTTAGACTGTTACACCAAACTTCAATAGACATCACTTACAAGATAAATCGATAATGAAAATAAGGAGTTGCTGTTTCTCTTGGGCAGTATATATTCATTAATATAATGTTGTAGGCATTCTTAACCTAGTGACACTTGTTCATTTGTAGACCGCAGCGCATTACAAATCTGTGACACATTACCAGGAGTAACGTGAGTCCCCTCTGCATCGCATTAATGCCGCAAGTTGAAACAATTAGAAAGTGGGATGAACCAGAACTCTTAATGTTTACTTTCATGGTCAGTTTGTGGAGAGTCTGCTCGACACAATGCTGAGTCAAAAGGAACAGGATAAACACACACACACACACAATCACACGCACTGTGGTCAGCGAGGTAGGAAGTTCTCCCCACCAGATTAGGAGTCAATCCCTCATAAACCGCAGTCTGCATGATGTAATCACACACACAGAGCGAGGTCACATGGATGGTATGCGATTCTCAATGCCATTCGAATCGAACGGGAAAGTCCCTTATGTCCTTTTTAATGCTGCGGTCGGGTGCAAGGATGAACAGCTGCATGATGTGCAAGCGTCATCTGCCACAAATCATTTTAATGTGTAATAAAGCATGATATTGTGAGACAGCGTAGACCGTCTGCCAGCCATGCTTCTCAGTATTACTTTTTGCTTCTCAAGTGCCACATGCTGCGAAAACCACAGAAGAAAAACGTTAACAATCCTGGTCGTTTATGCGCCGCTGTCAATCCCTGTCACTTAGGAAGACAGCGTCGTGACAGAAGACAACTTCTGTCACGAGGTCTGTGTCCGTAAGCCGGTCGGTTCAGGGTTTAAGTCACCAAGTTCACTCGGATGATGAGATCGTGGACCTGAGAACTGTCTGCCAGATTCAGCTGATAGCAGGTTTTATGTTGCATTTATCTGAGAAATTAGTTTCTGCGATGAGATAAAACAGGATGTGAGAATGTTGGCTCGCACTTTTATCACAGGTTCAGAAAGGTCAAATGTTGAATCTTTGCAGCAGAGAGTGTCCCGTTTAAGTGTCCTTTTAAGGTAAATTCCCTTTCTTTATGACCTTGCTCTCATTTTTTTTTCTGACCAGAACAGTTTTTACGGTATATTGCATGTTGACTGGGTATGTAAAATAAAAGTAGATATTCTGAATCTACTCGTGTGCTCTGCCAAATCTAATGAATGTTTATAACTATTAACAGTTTAGGTGATAACTTGAATGTCCACCATTCCTTTCACTTCCAAATAAAGAGTAGTAGTATGGATAAACTGGGGACTATAAGCCCCCCCACGCAACAATGGAACACCCACCCAGATGTTTTCACTTAGTGCGGTGATGTGATAATGAGCCAGAATCATTTCACCCAGTTAAAGGGTCACATATATAAATATATGATATCAACAAATCCCCAAAAAAGGAAATGTTGCAGTCGATTCTGGAAATGTCATGACTGTAACAAGTTGTGTGGTGAAAAAATCAGCAATTAAAACAAATTGTAATATAATTTATGTATTTTCAGGGTCCTGGTATTATGTATGCTGGCTCACTGAGACACTGTCATGACTTATACAGCAAAGCCGTTGTTAACGTTATTTGTAACACCTGTTGTTACAAGTCAAAATCACAATTTTTACCCATCAATGGGTAATGGGTAATGGGTAATATGGGCTGATTAGCACGAGTTGTGAAGCATTTAATACACAGTACTAGTCAAAAGTTTGGACACACCTTCCCGTTCAAATTTTCACAGTTTCCAACTTCTCAAATGTGAATATTTGAAAATTGAAAATTTAATTTAGTAAGATTGAAACATAAAATAAATTTTCATAAAGATAATTTGCTCCTGAGGTGCTAACTTTTTACGACTGTCATATCTCACAGAACAGCTGTTGAAACTGTAATGCGCACACAAGCATAAAACAGTATTCCGCCCGTGTTTCCTGCTCACACGAACGCGTGCGCATGAACACACACACACATGCGCACACACAAATTATAACAAAGCAAGGTTGAGCGAGAGGTCAGGTCTGTTTGTTTACTGTTGTCCATGCTTTGTGTGCGTGAATGCGTGCGGGTAGTATTGCATTGTCTGTTCATTGTGTTACGGGTGATAAACAGCTCACCTTTGTCACCCCGTTGTTGACTAGGGCTTAGTTACACTGAGAAGAGGGCAACGCTGAAGAAGCAAGAGAGACACGGGTGGAAAAAAATGGAAGGATGGAGAAAAGTGGAAAGAAAGAAAGATGAGAGGGAGGAGAAAATGGAGAAAAAGTTATACCGCTCTTGTGTCTGACCTGAATGGGCGAGACTGGGCCTTTTTTATAGAGTTAGATTTGTTTGAGGGGTGTTTTCTGTGTGTGTGTGTGTGTGTGTGTAGGAGAGAGAGGTGTGTATCTCCCCTGGCTTATCTGAAAGCCTCCATCCATCCATTCTCACTCCCATCAATATTTGATTGAAAATATCTTGTTGTTATTCCTCTTGTGCTGAGTGTGCACATGTGTTTGCCTGTGTGTAGATTATAGCTAATAGTCACATGTGGTAAATACAGTTACGTACAATATTACATCTGTGACCACTTTCATGTAGCTGAACTTCTTTTTATCCAATAAGCTCTTTGTTATTTTGATAATTGATTAATCATTTAGTCTGTAAAATGTCAGATAATAGAGCAAAATGTCATCATAGTTTCCCAGAACCTGAGGTGACGTCTTCAAAACGCTTGTTTTATCTAACCACACAACCTCAAACCCAAAGATGTTCAACTCAAAATAACATAAAAGAGAGAAAAGCAGTAATTTTGTGAGTCATGTGCTTTTTGTGTTGGTGTGTTTGCTAGTCTGAGTGTATTGATTAACTGTATCCAGTGTTAAAGTGGATACATAAGCAGTTGACCCCCATTAAAAACGATGGATTAGTGTTGGTGAGAGGGATTACGCAGCTCGAGAACCAGTGAACTCATGCTTACTAACTAAAATTGAATTAAAGACGACACATGACGGGCAGTAACAGAGGGAATGAGACAAATATAAAAAAAAAATAGAGAGAAACATCAGGCAGACACTGATGCAAAATCTCGATGAAGAGAGAAACCGAGACAATAAAACCAGAGCCAGAGAGATGAGCAGAAGATACACACAAGAGAGATAGTCAGAGACAAGGGCAGAAAGAGAGCCAGACAATTCAGAGAGACAGAAAGGGCTGATGACGAACAACCCGGAAAGAGAGTGTGATATTCACGGAGATAAATGCAGACAGACAGCGAGAGGGAGATAAAGAGAGATGCAGACCAAGTGAGAGAGAGAGAGACACGGGGGGGGAGAGTAAGTGCCGGTGACACAGACAGACTAAGGGAGAGTGAGACAGAAAATTAATGGGGAGCTTTAGAAGGTAATGGACTGTATATCCCCTGTGGTCTGATGGGAGTCCCATTCAACCTGTTTACTTTAGGCATTGTCTGCTCCATTGTATATTCAATATCCAGATGCTCTCCAGCCCTGGGGCTTTTGCACAAGAGTACAGGGCAGATTTTTTTTTTTTTTTCTCTCAACCTTTATTTATTCAGGGGGGAGTTTCACTGAGAGCAGTGCTCTCTTTTTCAGGCAACGCCCTGATCACGTTCACACAGTTATACATTGACACCTCGAAGCTGTTCAGCACAACTACAGTCTGATCGGTTGGTCACTGGGCCGCTGCACTGGAGCAGTCGGGGTTAAAGGTCTCGCTCAGGGGCACCTCGGTGGTGGTGAAGAGCTGCTGGTCCGGGGGATAGAACTGATGACCTTCTCAAACCTTTAGGCCACCACTGCCCGCATAGTGGTGACCAGTGCCCAGCTTACACAGCCATCCATTGTAGTGCTGCATTTTTATTCACTCTCACAGAGGAATTTCTTTAGAAGTTTTTGTTGAGTTAATATGTCATCATAAACCCATTATTGCCGGAATTGAGAAAAAAAAAACAGTTATGTGAAGTGAAAATTATGCCTGTAGTTGATTTTGATAATAACTCACTCAGCCTCTGTGTGTGTTTGATGTGTGTGTGTGTGTATGTGTGTGTGTGTGTGTGTGTGTGTGTGTGTGTGTGTGTGTGTGTGTGTGTGTGTGTGTGTGTGTGTGTGTGTGTGTGTGTGTGTGTGTGTATGTGTGTGTGTGTGTTTGATGTGTGGGTGGCTATGCATGCATGCAGCCATGTGGCTTTGTTTGCAGTAGAACAGGTTAGGGTCCTAATGTTTCCTTGGATGCTGACCAAGAAGCAGCTTCTGTTTTTCAAACATCATAACCCAGATGCTCACCGTATTATGAACAAAAGCCTTTATTATTGATCGATTCGTATTGATTACATATTATAATAACAAGAAGGAGAAGTGGTGCGTGTAAGGAGTTTTTAAAAATCTATGATCATTCCGTTTTGTCTCATTTATCTTCATTGAGCGAGACAAGGTGACGAGAAAGGCGACGCACGCTATGTCGCACACAAAGTGTCCTGTAACAAGAGAGAAACTATTTAGAGATGCCTAGGTGTTGCATCATCGCAGTTCAAGTTGCAGGTGGCACTAAACTATACCGCAGTCTGCAGCACATCCGCGCACTGTGGTTAACACATGCTCACACTTGACACTTTGACACAGTTCTTTTTCAATATGTTAAGGCACTTTATATTTCAGACGCTGTGGTCAACCGCCAGCTATCTGCTACCTGTGCGCCCATCTACAGAGCTCTGGCATGCTTTTTACGCCGCTCTGTTTGATTGACCATATATAATCAAATATTTAATTTGCTGTAAGTGGCTCAATTAAAATCTCCTCTGGAGGGACTCCTCCGGATATATTTCCATAGCCTGGTGAGGATGTGAATGATTCTTTGGAATTGACAGCGACATGCTAACCTGTCAGATATAAGAGAAACACTACAGATCATTATGTCATAGTATTATGAAATATGTTTGCCGTCCAAGACTTTCCTGGAATATTCAGCAGCGCGTGTCTCTCAGCCTACAAGTGTCGCAAGATGATGAACTTTTGTAACTCCTTTGCAACTTTGTATTAACAATGAAGTAAAACAGCTCGGAGAATGGCGATAAAACACAATAAAGATCGATCGTTTGCCATTTAATTTCACCTCTCTTCTTGCAACAGAGCATGGCTTTGTTTTTTCGGTGTGGGTTGTGAGCCGAAAAACAGCTAAGAACTGCTGGCTTTTCTAGTAAGCATCTTCCAGCACATTTTAGGGAGGATTTAATTTTAAACTCTTTAGAAGGCTTCCTTTTTGTTGAAACAGCAAATCTGCTCTGAATGCTGTGGATGGGAATGTCCTTAATTAGCCCAAACATTAGCTCTGTTTCAGCTCAGTAGCTTGAAGCAGGCGAGGGGGGGGGAGATAAAAAAAAAAAAGGGAATGGGGCGAAAAAGGGGTGGCGGCAGAAAGGAATAATGGCAGGAGATTAAGAACTACCATAAAGTGCCATGAAACTGCCTCTAATGCTGGCTCAATTACCGTACTGGTAATTTCAGCACTTTAACTCTGTGTCAATGCCATGTTCTTAGCACTGTCAGTCTGCCTTCATTATCTTTGAAACTGTCGCAATTGTGGAAAAATGATCTGTGTGTCAGTGTGTGGACACTTGCACGTCAACATAGATTACTGAGAAATCCATCTGGTTTGGTTAAATATTGAGCAATAGCCAAATGTGTATGTGTGTATGTGTGTGTGTGTGTGTGTGTGTTAGCAAGTGGGAATGAGCATGCCACATTTTGCCATGGGAATGGCCGTCACCTGTAGCCGTCTCACACTATGACCGCAAATCCTGTCATCACTCACTGTGTCTCGACATGTCCTTGATTATTTGATATTTTTGTCGGCCAGACTCATTTCAAAGGATTTCCGAGGATTCCCAGGTGTGTTGGACGCACATTGTAGATTTATTTTCGATGAAGACTCCCATCTCTTGTTTTATAAAGCTATTTATGGCCTCTTTCCTCTTTTTGTGCTTCTCATAAATATGTGTTTTGTTATTTAGGAGTTACATGAGTTTGTTTTTTTCCCTCATCGATCAAAACAGGTCCTGCCAGCGAGCGTTTCTGCTTCGTTAACAAAACAAAATGAGTGATTGTTGCCCGCTTCTCTTTAATCCCATGTTTTATATGACAAAAATAGACCGTATGCATACTACACACCTGCTTTTGTTAGCTTGAGCTTTTAGAGTTCAGGCTCGCCATTAGGGAGACAAATGTTAAGTGTGTGACACTTCAAAAGCCAGATGCAGCATTTATGTACGAATGGGGAATTTGAAAATGTTTGTGAAGATAACCTGTACTTTATGCATAGTGATGACAGCCTGGCAGGTGCTGCAGGTCTGTCATTATTCTTGCACAGTTGCATTGAGATTTTATTTTTTGGCCATACCGCCCAGCCCTCGCCCGACCCGATACCAATTGTTGCGGCTGATACGACGTTGATATTTAAGAGTTTAAAAAAATCTGATAATAATACATTGACAGTATTTTTTGTACTTTACTTGTTACCAAGAGGTGTTCTGATCTGGAGATTTTACAGTTGATGTCAGATGTCAATGCTCTCTTGTGGACAAACTATGTAATGGCGATACTGCTTCCAAATGAACTCCAGCATGTCTTCGTCATTTCTGGGCTGCGATTTCTTTTGACTTATCAGCAAACATACGCACCAACGCAGATACATCTGCAAGAAGCTAATATCAGCTAATATCAATACAGCGGTCGGGATGATTTCTTGATCTAGCTCTAGTTTTTAGACAAACTTTGTATGCCTTTGTAAATGTAGCCCTAAAGTAGATACTGGGATTCATTTATTAATTAGTTGATGAGAGGATAAAGAATCTGCAACTATTTTGATAACGGATTAATCATTTCAGTCATTTTTTCAAGCAGAAATGCCAAATATTTGCAGTTTCCAGCCTCGCTAATGTGAGGATTTGCTGCTTTTTTGTCACTAAGGCTATGAAAAAATGAAATATCTTTGGGTTTTGGACTGTTGGTTGAATAAAACAAACAATCTGACTATGGATTTTGGAGTTTGTGATGGGCATTTCTCACTACTTTTTGTCATTTCGTAGACTAAATGATTAATTAAGGATATTAATTGACAATGAAAAACTACTACCTACTCTGAAGCATCAAATTAAAGTTTACAATTCACATTTTAGTGTCAGATATTAATAAAACAAGATCAAAATGGTGGGAAAGAATAATACATCGCAATCTGAAACCAAGAAAAAACGCTTTTCATTTCATCATTTTACATGTGTCATTGAATCAGACAGGTTCAATCTTGACTTACGCAAACAAAACTCTATTTCAGTAATAACTTGTAATCTCAGGTTCTGAGAAACACTCAGTATGTTGGCAGACTGCCTTTTCCCACTGACTCAGCCCTGAGACAGGTACATACACCTGTCTGAGGGAGAAAACACATGGCATTGTTCTCTTTTAACTTTTGGTAATTTGGTCATTTTTGTCATTCCATCCATCCTCCATCCAGACAACCGCAGTTTGACCCTGGTATTTTCTCAGTCTGGTGCACAATCGTTCCTCCATGTCTCTATTTTCTCTCTCCCGTCTGCCGCCCTCCTCTCCCTTTTAACTGATTTCTTTCTCTTCTCACTTCTCTCCTTTTTTGTCTCTTCTTTTCCTCAATCATTCATCCCCCTTCCTGCTGTCTTGTGTTATGCTTTTTTCTCTCTGAACTTCTCTTCTTCACTGCTATCTTTTTTGCTCTTCCCCTCTCTCTTTTTTTTTTGTCTCTCTCTCTCTTTCTATAAATAGCAGTCTCGTGGGCTGGAGGTGTTTGCAGCAGCAACAGCAGCAGCAGCGCATGATTCATATTTTCAGCTCTGCCTTTTTATTTACCTTCTCTTCTCTTCTCTTCTCTTCTCTTCTCTTCTCTTCTCTTCTCTTCTCTTCTCTTCTATTCTATTCTCTTCTATTCTATTCTATTCTACACACATGAAGGCATCTGGATCATATTCAAATTGCTTTCACCCCAGTAAACCCTGTGTGTGTGTGGATGCACCCTGAATAGAGGCCATGAACAATCATGGCCTCCATTCATCAAATAGTCTCCTCTTTAAAATCCCACATAACCTCCAACTGCTCTCGTACCACTGCTCGGTGGTCAAGCATGGAAGAAAACTGGTTGCATAGGGAAGCTAAATTTATGAATGTGAAGCAGTCAGTCCCAGCACATTTTACAGAGAGAGAGAGAGAGAGAGAGAGACACAGAGGGGCTTCTGTCACCTCATTGACTGAAAACACACACAGTTATACGGCAGAACAGTATGTCGCATAAAGCCTGTTCAGAAGCTAAATATATCTGTTGCAGAGTTAAGGTCAGGTCCATTAGCATCAGCTGTAGCAACAGGAAGGTTCAGTGGTAAACCAGAGTAATCTGTTTGCCACATGGCTGAGAAGATGGCTGTCTCTGTTGTTTTTTTTTGTGTTGAGTTCTAAGTGTTTTTGTGTGGATTTGAAGTCAAACCCATGAAGGAAACGTATGAATGTATCAATGAATCAACCGAACAATCATTCAGTTAAAAGGTCTTAACCTTTTCGTTGTTGAATGACTGATAATCGTAAACATTTTCAGTCAAAGATCGTGAGCGCAATTGCAACCGTCTCAGTTTCAGTACTGGAATTAAAAATATAGATAGTGAAATAGTGAGATAGTGAAAACCCAAATTCGTTAGCACTGTGTGTACAACACACAGTTTATATGAAGAGTCTTAACCCATTAATCCATCTGCTTAGTATCTTAATCTGCTTAGTATACCGAGGTTCAACAGCATAAATGGTGACTGGGGAAAAAAATTACGCTGTAAAAATTACTAAATATAAACATTACATCATCTTACTTTATCCCAGAAATAATTTCCTTTGGATGTTTCTCAGTACTCTTGCTGCATTCATGTTTTAACGTAACATATTTGATACTGCTTGACATGTTTACAGGCAGCAGAGGCGCAAACCTTTTTTGTCTGTAATTCTGTTGTTATTGCTGATTCGCATTGTATAAATGTCATGATGTTGGATTTGCTGATGTGCTGTATGTACTCGGCGTCAAGGTGCACTTCACTACTTCTCTATGCACCCCCGCTTACCTTGCACTCTCAGCTGAACCACTTTTGAACCAGACGTTGGTGTAAGCTCCTCTGCTGTCGTCCAGCGCGATGAGTTTTTGGCTGGCAGCGATATCAGAGACCACGTAGGAGAGGTGCACTAGGATTTTATAACTGAACCATGACCGTGCACTTGTGTAGAAATGGGATGTTTTCATATATAGTATTTGGCCTAAACTGGTGACCCAGAGTCAACTTGGAAAATTCTGATTCAGGTGCAGCCCTATGTGTTTATTGTGGGCTTGTGTTATATATGTGTGTATGTGTTTTCTCTCTGGTGCATTTGTAACACTAGCAACGTATTTTTATGCACATTTTGAAGTATCACATTAGAAAAGTTTGATGGAAATGGCAGAATTTGTCACTGGCTTGAGGTCATTTTTGCCTTTTTCAAAAAAGAGTTAATGCACTAAATGGGAGATGGAAATAGCCAATAGGAGCTGACATGAACAATTACAACTTGCCCACTTGAAACAAACTCCTGAAGGCCTCTCTCCATTTTCCTCTCATAGATGGCCAAGGCTAGGGTTTTGTTTTGTTTCCGGTTCACGACTTCTATTTCTTCTACTCTGTTTATTACAGCCATGCGTAACATAGCCTATACTGCCAATGTCTGATGAAGCTACATTTTGCATAGCCTAGTTTATTCCCTCCAAACCAGTTGATGGAATCTAAATTTCTTTTTTTTTCTTCTTTTTTGTGACATTTCAAAAGTTTTGCCTGAAAGTCGCCTGACATCAGATGGAAACACGGCTAAAGACGACTTTGTAGAAACTCTCCGCAACACCTGACAACTTAGAGAGACCAGTGAGAGACATATAAATATACCTAGTTAAACACACGTGCAAACAGACAGCATAACACACACACATCAACATCAATGCATTCACACACCGCCATGCTTGGACACACACACACACTCACTCACAGGGAGAAGCATTGAGGGTCTCCATTGAGTAGAGAGGTCTGAGGTCAGATTTAGGGTGAGCGTTTGGGTCATTTAAGGGGTCCATTGGGGGCGAGACCTTCTGGATGATGATAGATTAGCAAAGACAGATAGAAGAAGAAGAAAAGGAGAAGAGGAAAAACTCGACCCAACACATGAATCATATCTGATTTCCTTTGCTGACTACACAGGATGCGAACGTGCAATCTCATAGTCATTTCTGGTACGTGTGTGTGCATGCCAGTCCCTCACCACTCTGCTTTATCTCCGTCTGGCCCCGTGGTGAACTGATCGGGTAAATGGTTTGTTTTTCAGTAACAGAACATTAAAGCACTGGAAAGTTTGGGTTGTACTGCTAACCCTCATAACCGGTAATCCACCATCATTGTTTACAGGTTGGGATTTAATTGGTAATTCTGGTTGGGTGGTAAAATTTCCAAATAAACTCAAGTCCCTGTTGGGGAGCTTAGTTCTCTTTCTCCATCATGTGTGTGCCTTCTATTTTTTCTTCTCCTCTTCCTCTCCTTTCCTCTTTATCTGCTCGTGTTTGCATCACTGCTTTCTCATTTTCTTCATCTCTGCTTCTTTCACAGTCGAAGGACAACCCAAGTCTGTTCGCTCATTTCAAAGATACTTGTTTCTATTACTTGTAACTTTGAGCTTAGCTGTCATAGTGAGATCATCACTATAGCAGCTTTTGGCTACAATATCTGCTGTTTGTGAAACCAAACGCTTTCTGTATCAGTAGCAGTTACAGGTCATTCAAAGTAGTAAACAGATGATGCATGACTGCCGGCTTACAGTCAGACACGTGTCTTGTCATATCTGAAGTTCCTGAGTTCTGCAACGCTTGACAAGGTATTTGGACAGCGAGGTCGTTTATTGATACAATCTAGATTCTAGATAATAACCGCGTACAGCACAGAGTCACAGTAGCACCTGTCAGTAAACTATGTCAGCACACAGTTTGACAGATACACGGTGAAAGATTTATGACGATGGCTAACACACCTCCACGTCGTCCATCTGTTAGTATTCATGTAACAAATGTGACTGATGTTATGTTATGTTAGGTCGAGGGCGCGTAAAGCAAACATAAGTTAGAGGAAGTAGAAGTATAATAAAAAGAGGCCCTCTACATCTCTTCCCATGAGGCATTTGTTTTTGCTCGTCTGTGGGACAGTGTGGCTGGAAATGGAAAGGACATTCTACTAGGTCAGGTTTTGCATTCCCTGCTCAGCGGGTGAACCGTGGCTGTAACGTTGTCAGAAGGGTGGGGGGCTCAGACAGCAAAACAGGCCTAGTTTGACGTTCCCTCCGCTCGTGTGCCTTTTTTTTTTTTTCCCATTTCTGAGCCGCAGCAAATGTTACATACGAGGCCTCCGCTCTGACACAACGCTGTCAGCAAAGCGTTTCACTCTGTCAGAACACGACTGACAGAGAGCGAGCTTGTGTTTTTCAGGTTTTTGATCAGAGAAATTCCAACGACAACATTCATACACCGATGCTTCTGTATGTGTTGGCACGGCCCGGAGTATGGACAGGTGTGGGGAGTCTTTTGAAGTTGTAGCTCTGATGGGTCCTATCAGAGTACACACACGCTTTTTTTTTTTCCTCCTCTCTCTTAGTCTTTGCACCTGAATAAATTAGACTTGCTGCCCGTAGTTGATGCGCGCTCACATAAACTATATATGGCCCCAGAAGCTGTTTAAACAGGCAGGTGAAGCCGTCTTATCAAAAATCAAATATATTCATCAATGCAAACATCCTGCTTTCGCCGTGCAGCCGCACGTGGGCCGTGCGACCGAGCTTGTTTGTTGTACGCACGTCTTCTGTCTCGGCTTGACTTTCTTTACCTACTTTCTTCTTCCCTCTGACTTCAAGCCTGTTTTTCTGACCTCTCGTAAACCTGCAGCAGTGTGATGTAACGTGTGTTTTTGTATGTGTACACATGCCTTTTGTGTGTTTTTATCTCAGCTAGAAAGCCTAGTAGTCTTTCTATTGACATTACCCCCTCTTTCTCTGTCCATGCACCCCCCCCTCCCCTCCCCCCTCCATCCCCCCCTGCCCCCCTCCCAGTACAGGCTGCACAGGTTTTCCAGACTTTTCTTTTTTTTTTATTCTTTTGCCATTTCGTGTGTGTGTGTGTGAGAGTGTCTATCTAACAATTTGCTGACCTAATGTCATGTAGCCTATATAATATGTGTTAATGGCTCCTTTAAATATCTTTCACAGGGAAACTGTCTCAAAATTAGATAACAAATCAGATTTTAGAGATATATTTTTACTTTTTACCGCATCATCATACATAATAAGTTAATCCGCAGTTATAACTTGAGTCTGTTTTATGTTTTATAAAGCAGTTATGTAACTTAATGATAGCACATTATTACATAGCATACCTGCTGGAGCAGTTTAAAGGGGCAGGCAGGGAATAATAACACACATGCATGCCGCTTAGCTTTTCAGTGTGTGTGTGTGTTTGGCCACTGAGAAGCTCCGGGTTGCTAAAAGGCACTTTGTCACACGTTGCTAAGATTTGTTAGCCCTTCGCGACACTTGCTCACCTCATCTAATAGAAATTCAAACCCAACTGTCACCACGTTTTTACCTTCAGGCGGTTGCTTCACTCTGCGGACATGAAAAGAAAAGAAGAGAGCAGCATGAACGTCTTAGTCAGTGTCTCTTTCTTTTTTTTCGTTTGACCTTAATGTGATTTTATACCTCAGCATATGGATATTTTAAGCAGCCATTGTGTTAACTCAGGCTTAGAAATCATATTGTCATCCCTCATTGTTGTCATAAGAAAGAAACTTGGACATCTTTTATGCCCGGCCTGTAAAATATGTCGTAGGCGCGATGAAAAGTTTTTGTTCCAGTTCATGTGTGTGTGTGTGTGTGTGTGTGTGTGCATGTGGATTCCTTATGACTGTGCGAGTCTGCGTGTGCTCAGTGACACCAATAAGAGCTTGGCTATTGTACAGGTCTTTGTAAAGCTAATTGTAGCCAGATGTCCTTTGTGATTAATTATAGTGTTTCCTTTCAGAGGCGACAGAGCTGTACATTATTGTAATTATCCAGCCTCTCTCTCTCCCCATAAGAAAGTCTGCCAACCATTACACCAAAACACAGGCAGCTGAAATAGCTGAAGTTTCTGAAGCTTTGGGTCGGGACCCAAAATGGGTCACAGGTTGAAGTCTCTAAAAGCCTGCAGTCTTATGTCAAATGTGAAATTTCTGGAGTAAACTTTAAAAAAACAATTATTATGTCACCAATTGGGCCTAGTGGAAAAGAAGCAGCTATATAATAAGAACAAACTTTCTAATTTGTAAAAAGAAGTTAATTTTTTAACCTTTTTTATTATTTGAAACAGTGTTAGCCAGGCTTGGACTGAATAGAGAGGTAAAAACGGCTCTCACTTTCTTTATGAATAAACCTTTTAACTTCCTGCTTTTATGAAAGTGTCTGTGTTAAAAGTTTTAATCGAGGCTTGTGGTTATCTCGGTATAATTGTTTGCTCTGGAAACGGTGGTTATATTGTGTGAGAGTCGGTGTCGTCGTCTCATTAGCGAGTCCTCGTCATTATTACACTTATCTTTCCTGAGAACGAGTCTCATTATGAAGTTATACAATTCTGCTTTTGTCGCAATTGACAGCTCATTATCTGCGCTGTCTTCCCTCCCACCTCCTCTCATCTCTCCCTCTTTCAGCCCCTCTGCTCCTCAAATCTTCTGTCTTCCCTCATGTCCTGTCCCGCCTAATTTTTTTTTTTCAACTCTCCGTCTTCTCTCTTCTGCCGCTCTTTTTTTTTTTCCATTCTTCCGATGAGCAATTAACATCTGTCTTTCTCAGTCTTTTCTACTCATCTTCCTCTCATCTCTTCTTCTGCTCTGTCTCTCCCGTCTCCCATCTGTCCTCTCTTCCTTCCCCATCCCCTCCTTTTTGTTGTTTTTTTTTATACTTCCCCCACATAATTTCTCATCGCTCCCCCCTTTTCATCCTCTCGTCCCGCTGCTCTTAATCATCACTCTTCTACCTCTTTATAGCTTTTTATTTCCTCCTGCCACTCCTTTATTTTCCCTTTTCTCAATCAACATTCCTGAATTAGCTTAAAAAAAAATCTGATTGTGGTTTATGACAAAGGTGGTGTGTGTTTCTGGTTGATCTAAGCATTAGACTGACTCAGTCCTTGTGACATTGACATCTATGTCTCTCAGCAAGGCATTACTGAGACAGACAGGCACCTCTGCAGTAACCCTACACCGTGTGTGTATGTGTGTGTGTGCGCATGATGTTCTCACAGTTATTGCATCATTTTGTCATATAATCCGACCTCCATTTTTGCCTCCCTCGTCTATTCTCCTGTCCTCTTTTCTCTCCTCTCCTCTCCTCTCCTCTCCTCTCCTCTCCTCTGTCTCCATCTAAATCTGCTACAGTTTGCACAGTTGGCTGGACATAAGCTGTCGAGGAAACTGACACTATAATCAGAATTTCTCATGTGTGATACTTGTTTTTTTTTTTGTTTTGTTTTTTTTTCCTTGGCCTGCTCATTCTTTAAATTTCCTGCAAAATGTCATTATTCAGATATGCAAGGCTTCGATTTGTGAGTGTAAGAGCAGGGATTGTACGGAACGTTCCCGCATTGTGTGTCTTCCCAACAGGAAAGACTTCAGAGGACAAATATGCCCATTTCCACTTCCTGTAACCTCACTTCCGTCCCCACTTCTGCTCTCACCCTTCCTCCTCTGCTTTTCCGACCCAGTTTTGTCGGTCACAAGTGTGAAAATCTGCATCTGTAAACACCACATAATGATACATGTCACATCTTTTAAAAGATGTCTCTTCATGTGTTTTTTGTGTATAGGAATCAACGTAGGCACCATTTGTAATGTTACAGATGGTAACCTATATTTTTTACATTCCTCAGTTTAAATACATCTGCTTTACATCACATGTGTGCGTGCGTGTGTCTGACTGAGCAAAAAAGTATGACAAAAACTAGGCTAATGTCTTGTAACAGTGTGCACTTTTGGCAGTAATAGACTCATCTGGAACAAATTAACCCCAAAACCTGCATGTAACAAAACCACAGTCACTCATCAGACAGACCCACAGAGAAACACACACACACACACAAACACACACAGAGCATTCGTGCACGCCAACAAACACATGTACGTTCGGCTGTTTTCTGGAGCCCGCCCAGTTGTCTGTTGCAGATTACTTGAGTTCCTAGCGCACGGCTCTATCAGTAGCCTGTATCTGTTAAACTTCTCTGCTTACCCTTTCAGAGCCGAGGCCTAAATCAGTTCCTCTCCCTCGCTTCAACTAACCAGCTGCTGAGGAAATATATGGCAGTGCAAGGGGAAGAAAAGGGCAGAGAGACATAGATGGTGGGTTAGAGGGGGTCATAGAGGATATAGGATTGGTGGTGATGGTTTAACTGGTTTGTTCTACAATATTTTTTATTTTTCTTCACCTCCTTTTCCACTCGTTTCTCCCTCTGTCCCTCTGCTGACATGGACTAATCCCCTCTCTTTTATGTTTATTGTATAGATGTGAGTGGTGGAGCAGTGTGTGTGTTGTACAGAATGTTCATGTACTCGTTTTCATACATTTGTGTGTGTGTGTGTGTGTGTTCCTTCAGGGTTTCTGTTAATCGGTTGACAAACTCGGGGGGGCTTGCAGAGGGGTTAGAAGCAAGACAACAGCAAAAGCACTTACACACAAACACTCTAACACATCATTGAAATACAGTAGTGTGTGTAGTCTCGGAGTCAGTGTGTTTGTGCCAAAGCTACACTCATGTAAACGGACAGTTGCCTACACTCATTAAAGTGGCTATTAGGTTGACAGAGCATAAATGTTGAGTGCTTTAAATATTCAGCAAATTGTTTTAATTGCTTGCTTTCACTCTCCTCCCAAATAATGCGTGTTCCTGGTAACAATAAACACGAATTAACTGCCGCATTAACTGCAGTTACTTATTAACACATCCAGCAGATATGAACAAGCAGTATTTGTGTTTCTGGCCACCTGATGAATGTAAATCCAACACCAACGCATGAGGAAAAATGTCTTGTTCTTTAGCAGCTAAGCGCTCAGCAACTAGTAGCTAACTCTGCATGCGTGTGGTGCCGGATAGGTAGCATATATGGGTTCATCTGAGCTTTTATTTAGCTGAAAACAGCTGCATGCTGCAGCTGGAAACGACATGATGCTGATGAGAATAGTGAGACTGAATCAAAACAGGAAAGTTGTAGGCCAGGAAACCAAAACAATGAGCTGAAAGAAGCCAAAACACTGAATAGAGCTGTGCGGGAAATGTAAAGTTTAGGGATATTCTCTGTTTGTTCATCACTATGAACGACCCTTTTCACACACAACCATTGTTGATGTAAAAATGTTTATGAGAACAACTTTAAGAAAAGTGAAGCGAAAGTGCGAAGTAACAAAAAAAGTTGTGAAAGTACAGAATCAGTAGGAGTTATTAACAAAACATCTATTTCTATTCATCCTGCTATCACTAGGCTAATATGCTGCAATAAACCCTGTTCTCTGCAAATTTGCTTTAAGCTCTCTCTTCAGGAAGGAAGTAGACCAAGAGTTGGCAACTACTGGCAAATATCGATGCAGGTCTAAGACTCTGGGGTCAATAATCTGTTAATATTCCTCGTATAGAAGTGGATACGGAATAGAGGGTATTCGATACTTAGTCTGTCACCTCTGAAGCATCTACTGGTCTGACATCAGAAGTGTCCTGTCACATCTGCCTCCTTTACTACTGTACTTTATCACTTTCTAAATAAAGAATAACAAATGCCAAAGGTGAGCGTATGCTTTTATATTGTGTATAATATACTATATAGGCTCGCTGAAACTAGCTGACCGCTTCATCAGATCAGCCACATTGTTTGCAGTAAACCGAGCGATGCTCTGTGATTGGATGCCAATAGCTGTTGATGATCTTTAAGGAGAAACTGGAGAGGTGCTAAAGTTCATCCTGGGCGTTAATAGTTGAAGCCTAGATTTAATGGAGTGTAAAGAGATAGTCCTCCCAGATTATGTAATAGTTTTATCTGGGACAGCCCTCATGCTCTCTCTTACACGGGCCTAACCCTCTGTTAGATCATCAGTTACTGTAACAGTGTCAGGACCTCGCTATAAGGCCTCACTTACACCCTGTGGAATCCAGGGAGACGTGCACATAAGCACACAACACACGGCGCATAACGACACGCAGGAGTGGATATATAATGTTTCCTGTTAATGAACTCCTGCCGGTAGCATCGGTTGGTATTTTTGTAGGCTTTAGTGGGGATTTTATCTGGGATCCTGCTTTATGGGGCGTTTCTGTTCGCCTCACAAACATGCAGACAGTAGTGGAAAGTCATATTTTACTTTATTTTAGCACTGGAAATATAACTTATTCATGTGTAGTGGTAGTGAGAAATATTTAAAGGTCTGAGCAGTAGACACTTTTGGAATGGATCATGTCCATCACCATATCTCTGTTTGTTTACGATGTGTTCACAGAGAAGCAGGTGGATGCACTCTATATTAAGACTGCACATAAATCAGCCACAGACACTCACAGACATAGAAAAAAAACACTTAAAAAGTCTAAAGCTCTCATATATTAATGTCGAGCGACAACCACTGGGGCTGAAAAATGAAGCCAATGTACAAGTGATAAAAACAGTTGCAGTTCCTTGAATGGCCACTTGAGTCTGGCTTCAAAAGCGAGTCCATCCCCATAGACCCCCATGTTAAAAACTTTGCAGCAGAAATTAACATGTTTACAACGTGGTACAAAAAACAGTTTTGGTCTCTATAGCTTTTTCCCATCCATGATAACTGTGGGGGTGAATTTTTATAGGTATTTTTATATATTTTATATGAATTTATATATAATTTATATAGCAGTTAGGGTCTGCTCCACCCTCTTGTCCAAACATAGTCATCCCTGGTTCCAAAAATCCAAGATGTCGAAGGTCAAAATGCAAACTCGAGGTTTCAAAATGGGAGTCCACAAATCAATGGTGACGTCACGGTGGCTACGTCCTTTATTTTTTTACAGTCTATGATTAACGCGCACAGAAACACGAGTGCTTTCACACATACAGAGATGTCAGTGTATGTTGCCATTAGCCTACTTATGCACACATGACACTCACACTCTGTGAATACGGTGTGGCCTCCTCTGCAAAAGGGTCAAAATCCTTAAAAGTTCAAAGGCTTTTGGGTCACTTCAAGGCAGACAGGATCGCTGATATATGTCAGCCATTATGTTTGAATGTCTCAAGTTTCAAATTAATCTTCACTCTAGTTCAAAGGACATTTTACTGCCTAATCAATCAACCAAGTCACACCGAAAATGTACGCAAAGCAGTTTCACTAGATGCCACTAGTTAGTCACACAAGTTTTTCAAACATTTTTTACATGCATGTTGTGTGTTTTAGAATAAATATTTCAGTGCAGTGACTCAAACTTAATATTTTTAATTCAAAATTTAGCCAAACAAACCAAGGAATCCCAAGTTTGTGTTCAGGATTAATAATTTCCACATTAAAATCCTTCATCACTCTGAATCCACTGAACTTTGAACTTTGAACTGATTTCAGACTCCTCAAGATTACTGTGGATAATCGTCCTGTAACGCTAATTAAATAATGGAACTGATGCAAATAGTAAAAAGCCTTGTCATGTGGCCTACGGTAACCTTTTTACCGTAAAATTTACGATGCCGTCATGTGACTTAATTGGATCTTTGTCTTCTGTGTCAGTAACAAAGGAGGCCGTTGTTGGTTGCTAATCATTTCAATCAAAACCACAATCGATGAATAGAGCTTAATTAGAGTCTTGGACATTGGAACAGGCTAGCTCAGCTAATTCAGGATTTTGGGCATTAAATTGGTTTTAGATTATTGGAATGAGAGACGATGTCCTGAAGCTTGAAGGTCAGAGGTTCACATCCATGTTTTTGACCAAGGCACTGAATCCTCTACTTGTTTTAACGCAATATAAGCCAAATTGATTTTGATTTTCCATTATGCGGCGCCTGTTTCCTCTTTCTCTGTGAACGTTAGAAGCCTGGCATGTCACCATTTTTACTCATTAGCTCCAAATTTGGGATTATACCAGTTATAGTGTGATCTTTGTGCATGACGTGCTGTTCTGGTAAGGATTAACACTTAACAAGGGAAGAACTTTACACCAGAAGTTCCACTCATTATCCTCAGATTTCCTCTCATTACCCTTGGATGAAGATGACTGGATCAAATGGCTGAACCGTTTGGTGCGATGTTGTTGAGAGAGGGCGTTTTTTGAAATGCATCCTACACTCCTTATTTTCAGGGGAATCCCATGAACGGGAAACAGAGGAGGAGTGAATAAAAGATAACGAGTGATAGGAAATGATAGGAGAGATGGGAGAAAAGATAAGAAAATGGGAGAGAAAAAAAAAGGCAGATAAGAGAAGAGCTGTGAGGAGACGAGGAAGAGGAGGGGAGATGAGGCGTGACCAACAGACCAGAGGGTAATGACTGGCACATGGTGTGTGTGTGTGTGTGTGTGTGTGTGTTGTACAGCCAGGCACAGAAAGATGAGACAACAGGGTGCACAATGAGTGGCAGTCTGAGATGGCACCTATTGTTAACACACATGCACACACATTGGCGTTGTCACTGAACCCATCCTGATGAATGGGTAGTTTGTAGTGCCTGCAAAAAGAACAAAAAAAAACAGAAAACTAATCAATATGTTCCTCCAATAGAGGACTGAAGCTTTCACCATTTGTCACCGTCACTGCAAATAAAGCTGTGTAAAAGTAAACCAAGACATTAAATACTCTAAATAATATATTTCCAATCATATCTCTATAACACAAACACAAGGGAAACCATAATGTATGTATTTTACCACAAGTCAAGACTGATTTTTCAGCCACAACTAGGTCAGATTACAATACACACACATGCACACAGAGCATAGAGTCAGACACATGGCCCTGGTTACTGCAATATGTAGAGTGGTGATTGATGGGAAACCAAAAACCACCTAAATAGGAGGAAAGAAGAAGAAGAAGGAAGGGAGGGAGGGGGAGGGCATAGAAACAAAGAGTCAGTGAGAGGAAAAAGAAACAAGACGGGAGAGAAAGAGAAGACAAAAAGATAACACGTCGAGAATATAGGAGGAGGGTGTGAACAAGTGAACTCATATCTTGATGTTTCCTTCGATTTCTGGCACCCTGAGCTGATATGTCTGTTTAAATGATGAGATCAGTCTCCCATCACTCTCTCTCCACCTCTGACTTTTCCTGGAACTTGTTCGTCCACTTCTTCAATCATTCTTATTCACAACAGATGCTCTCTCTCCCCTCTCTCTCTCTCTCTCTGGCTAACTATAACAGGCTGCGGTAAAGGTCTTGGACAGGCTTTGGTTTTTGTGTGCAAGCACATGACGCATGTGCGTAAGTGAAGCGCTTCTTCTTTTGTGTACATGTTTATTAGGGTTGTAGGTGTGCGCTGTAGGGGGGTTTTGCGGTTCTTTGCAGGAGAGTGTTTCCAGAGTGTGGGGGGTCTGAGAGACACTTTGGCTGCATACTAATGGAACACACCAGGCTTTTTTTTCATGCTCATACACATATAGCATGCACATACACACACACACACAAACCACCCCTCCATGAGCCCCTATCCACCACCACTGAAGGTCTTGACTGTATACAGTAACAAATCAGCTCATTCACCGAACCGTAAAAGCTTAATGTAATAAAGACTCGCAGGTCTCGACTTTTCCCTCGAGTTTATAGAACAGCATTCTTCGAAATTTGGGTCAGGACTCAAAGGTTTATCAGAGGAACAAATCGAATTGGGTCACGAACACATTCAGGAGAAACTGAGAAAAGTTTATAGTATAGTTTGGCTCTCAAAAAGGGGTTTATGCATGAGTTTAGAAAAAGGGCGCTGCCAGTCGTTTTGCTGCGTGTTCATTTGAAATATCAGTCTGACGCTGATTCAAGAGAGTGGTAAATATAATACACCCATCATCTCAATCTAATAATCAGCTATGGAGGAATCACTATTCAGTTATGTTCAAGTAATTTTGGAACTGCATTGATTTTTGTTTTCCCACATTTTTAAAATGAACACCTTCCTTGCTGTAATGGAGTTATGGAGCGATTGTAAAGACAAAACTGTGGATGATTAATCATAAAATGACATGAAAGAAGAAAAAATGGAAGAAAAAATATTGCCAACCATACAAATGTGTTTGATCTTCTGTTTTATTTAGCATATCCTCAGTTCTATGTCCGAGTACTTATTAGGAGGAGAGTCTGACCGTCTTTACAGAGCTGACTTGAGGTTATTACTGCTGCGGCGGAGGTCTGCATATCTCATTAAATCACTTATTAAAGCATTTGTATAGTTAACATTTACAGTTTTTCTGCTGCAGTTTGTTCATTTAAACTAAAAAAGTATTTTGAACTTTATGTAAACTCTTTTCGTAGCATGAAAAGTGATAACTGCAGGTGTTCCGGGTATGTTAGCATGATTGGACTATATCTATGACAGTTGTTTGGAAGCATTAATGAGGTTTGAAGAAGGCACCTTTTGTTTCAGAACATATCATATTACATTCCCACAGGTATTTATCTTGGGAAACAGGAACAGATTTTGGTGAGATTTTTTGTGAATTTACCAACCAATGAGGCCAACAGAAAAGTTTTTTCCCTTATTGATTTTTCCCCCCCTTATGTAAACAAGTTAAATTTGTTTTATATAATGGAAACCCTGAGAAACAGATAATTCTTTGGCCACAGACAATCATATGCTATTACTTATACTAGCTATATTTAGTTTTCCACTGTCCCCAGGAGAGATAATGGACTTCCTGTGAATTTAGTATGTATGACCCTGGGTACCCAGAAACTACAACCATACCTAATAGTATTATCATTTGTTTGTGACATGGTGGAGTCCCAGTTTACCATGTCCGGGTGTTTATTGTGTGAATTTTCTAGCACTCATGTGGTGTTGTCTTCTGTTGTGACCGCCATCCATCTGGTGCTGCGAGTGCCGCTCACTCACCAAGGTGCGACAGACCAGAGCAGATGATCACAGAGTGTTAAAGCACAGCGGGATGTCCAGACTAGACCAGTCGATCAGAGGGTCTCAGCTTTCAGCCTCTCTGCAGGAAGCTGCATAATGCTTTAACACCACTGGTCCTGTTTGTGCCTGCCTGTCTGGCTGCCCAGATGTATGTGGGTATACAGTGTGTGTGTGTGTGTGTGTGTTTTATGTGTGTCCTCATACAGAAATAGGGCTCGGAGCTGTCACTTACACAGGGATGTATATAGGTGGCTTCTTAAGTCCTCGGATAGGAGAAAGAAAGATAGCGAAAGAGCTTAGAGAGTGAGAAGTCCTCATGTAGAAAAGAAGTGTCAGATAAGGGACTGCAGATTCAAGTGTATAGGCTCGTCTCGCTTAGGTGTGTGTTTGCGTTTGCCTGTGTGTATGAGAAGCAGAGAGAGACAGAGAGAGGAAGAAAGAGGCTTGGATGGAGAGGGAGAGGGTGTTTTTGAGCCTGATAAACTCAAGTCTCATGATGTTTTGAAGCTCGGAGCAGAAAGAGAGGGATAGAGCGAGTGAGGTAAAGAGAGAAAGAAGACATCCACCCTCAACAGGAAGACTGATGTGCTGTAAATGAAATAAATTAAATTACTTCCTTAAATATCTACATCCTAGCAACAACTTTGTCTTTTAAACATATTTATAACTCTTCTAAGTCTGTATTTACGGCAGCCTACAAAGCATACCGTATGTTTAAGAGTTGTGTACAAATTTATACACTAGAATGAAGAAGGAAACATTAATAATGGATTAGGAAGCTCACTTAGACTTGCCGTCTGCTTTCTCTGCTTACATATGTGGACGCTCACCCGTGCACGTGCACAAACACACACACACACACACATAGTGAGAGAGTGAGAGAGAAGGAGAAGGGGAAGTAATCTTCCAGGGTCCTCAGGGAGGTGTCTAACAGTGATATGAATGGTCAGGGTCTTTTCTAAGTGCTGCTGGTAAGTGGAATGTTGGCTTCTAGTAAGTCAGGTGACCCAAAGCCATGGTCATGTGACCACAGGGTCAGTTGATCATAATATGAAAGAGAGAGTGATTGAGAGAATGGAGAGTAAAGGTTGTTGAGCGCATACATAGATGTCTGTGTGCGTCAGTTGCTAATGGGTCATCATCAGTGAAATGGTTGCTGCAGGATGAAGGGATAAGCTGTTATGGGCACACACACACACACACACACACATTAATGCACTCTGAAACACACTGAAGCTTTTAGACTTTCTCTCCCTCTCTCTCTCTGTGTGCGTATGTGTGTGTGTGCGTAAGTCATATGATATAGATGAGGCCCCAGGTTATACAATATGACAATATGAGATCATTACCTCTGAGAGATTGTCCTAATCTCTGAAGCAGCTCACAAGGCTTTATAACATTTCAAAAGACTTACCCACCGTGACCTGGCAGAAGCTTCACAGCTGAATCGTTGATCAGTTGGTGCGGTGGGTGTGGTTGATCAAAGTCAAGGATGTAACCTGATTATTTAAATGTTCAACATAATATCAATAGTGCCATTGTATCCTAGAATTGTTGACTGGAAAACCAGCAAGTGTGGCTTTAAACCTTCTGAATGATTGATGTCAAGCTTTTGCTTTGTCTTGGATAATTTGCACTAATGCATTACTGGATGCATTAGTTTCAAGCAAGTTTAATATTCCAATGGAAGACTCAAATAAAAGAATACAGGGCCGTACACACAATGAACTGATTAAAAAAAAGAAATGTTTTGCATGAAAGATGTCAGAATATCATTGATTTATTGAATGATTAAACCAAACAGTTGAATTGGAGTCAAGGTGCCCCTCATTGGACCACATTTTAAAACTGGTTGCCATGGTGATAATCCTGATAATGATAATAATGCGGACAGTAGGTGTCTAACCTCCAGCGTCTCATCTTGCATCATTTTGGAAAAAAAAAAAAAAAAAAAAAAAAAATTCTGAACATTTCTGTGTTCTCCTTCCTGTATTTTCTGCCATGTAACAAACACACAGCCGTTGTTTCAGTACTGCTGCTCTCTCTGTTTGAATGCAAACCAATCCTGTCTGTTCACTTTGCTGTAATTTCATCCTCTAAAAGGGTCACAGACATTATGAAACGTTGGAGATGTGTGTCATGCTTTCATTTCAAAGCACACATTTCAGTTTGTTCCAGGTTAATTGAAACATCTTTCATATTGGTTTTAATCTTTTTTTTTTTTTTTTTTTTCATATATAGTGCAACCTGCTTGTAACTGCAGGTTAACCTGTGAAGACTTTATATTTGGCATGAACTTAATAATTTAGACTCACAGACAAGGTTGCAATCATATTTGGGCTGAAATCCTTTGAGTATTGAGGTTTCATCACCTTATTTTACCGTTGTCAGGCAGCTCTGATTTTGTTTATTTTTGGGGCAGTGATGTGCTGAATGTGTCAGCTACGGTTAGACACAGAGCTGGTGAAGAAACTAGAACCATCAATGTGCAAACACACACAGACAAAAGCAAATAAGCACACAAACACACTCTCTAACTAGACTGATACACAAGCCTATTGTTGATGCAGCACAAAAACTATAAAATATGTTATTTTAAATCACAACAAGCATCATTTTAACATTAAAGCAAATATGATAATGCTCATAAATGTGTAAACAAACACGTAACACATAGGTTAGACACAGATTAATGCATGAAAGCTTTAACACACATGTAAATCTGCACACACACGCCTACTCACACACTTCTTTACAAGACCTGACCAGCCACAGTCCCCTTTGCATCTGTGTTTATTGAGGTATCAGTGGCAGAGCTGGAATGCCCGTTAAACTGTGTGTGTGTGCATGTGTTGGACTCCTCTAAGACGCTAGTCTGCTACCAGATGGAACAATGTAGACTGTAACTTTCTTTTCTTAGCTTGTTTTGGTCAAGACTCTCAATGGGTGGTTAAGACCACTGCTAATAAAGACTCAGTTAAAGGATGGCACAAAGGTCACAGGCTATGATTCACATCCGAACTACAAGCATATCAGGAACATGAGTTGTAGGAATAACTCAGGCTTTGACATGTGATCCGTTGAACAGTTGGCAGTATTCGTTGGTGGGAAGCCAGTGAGGGATCGCGTCCCTGTTGCTGCACCGGTGACTCCCACTAGTTGGTCAGGGTGCACACATGGAGTGAGGTGGGATATTAGGGGATAGCATGTTACGCCCTCCTGGTAAAGCTCCTCAGTGGCTGGTGGAAAGAAGCAGCTGGTGTCACCATCTGTGTGTCCAAAATCACTCTTGTTTACTGATTTCCTATATAATTAACACTCAGTACTTTACTCATACTTATGAATCCCCATCATTATACATCATTACTGACAGGTTTGACGTCACAACTGTAATTTTCACATCTATCATGATTGATTGTTAGCAAAAAGTAGTGCAGAAAAGATTTTTTTTTTTGCTTTAAAGTTACTACAAGGAACTTTTAGCTGGTTATGAAACTGTCTCATGATGCCTCCGATGCCTCTTTGTGACCTACATAAGCAAACGAGACCATCAGTGAGAAGATTGGCTATTTCTAAATAGTTATTCTAAATGCCTGCCACCGTGTCAGATTCCCTGCGAAATCAGACAAGACGATTTACGACACGCAGACCGGAAGAGACATGTGGCATTGTAGCATGAGGGAGTACAGAGATGTTATTAGGATGAGGGGAGGACGGGAGGAGGATATTTCACTTTGTTTGATGACATTGAAAGAAAAGTCAGACTTGTTAGCGAGAGAGAGCAGCCATGGCCGAGTGTGCTAGAGAGGGAATGAGGAGAGCGAGTGGTGGTATAGTGAGAATAAAGGAGTGAATCTGAGAAAAACGTTATTTTCTGATTGTTTCACAGCGGTTATGTTCTAAAGCACAAATAAACACACCCACACCTCTGCACAACCCTGCGGGAAGGTGCCGCGTTGCTAGATGTGGTGGTGAATGCAGCCTTATGTGTAACCAAGGTGTGTGAACGCTACAATAATAAAGTTTACTTTGCTTCACCGTCATCATAACAGCTGTGTTTAAAAGAGAAATATAGTTTTAAAAATAAGTAGCGTCTTTCTTTTACTCAGCGTTCATGGGAAATGCAGTCTTCATTCCGGGAAAACAATCCCAGTTTTTTCCACTGTAGCCGCAGTAGTGTACATGCCATAAACACTAGGTTTTTCATTCCATTGTGGGAATTTTTTTGGGCACTATATGGTGCATACATTTTGCAGAATTCAGACATCAAAATAAAGTGGCAAAAAGTAAACATAGTGCACTATATTGTAGATAAGGAACAATTTCCAGTTAGCAGTGGGGTAGGCAGTGACAAAGACTACAGTACAAGAGAGCTGGACAGTCCAACTTGAGGAGAGAATGAGCCAAAAGAAACAACCAAAACACACCTAACATTGCTTCTTGTGTGAATTCAAATCAGTTTATTTATAAATCACTTCTATAAACCAGTTTGTCACCAAGCGCCTCACACAGAAATAAAGTGTTGTACCTCACTGATAAAAAGAAGACAGATCAAAATATAACCTCAGACACACTCTAATGGATTTTTGTGTCTTTTTTGAGATCAGATGAAAGGACAGTCTACTGTTTTATCCGCATCCTTCCTCAAGCTCACAGCTGCATTTTAGTGTAATTGGGCACCATTTTCAAATGGCGCCTGGTTTCATATTTCATCTGCATTTGTATTTCAGTAGCATGTTTGGATGGTACATCAGTATTAGATGTAGAAGATTTTTAGCAGCTGTTTGTCAAACTATGTTTTGTAAGCATTAATTATTTCTCCTCTCTTCCTTTTTTCTCTTCTGTTAATTAGCTTTCCTCCCTCTCAAACCCCTCCTCTCGCTCGATTTGATTGCAATCACGCTACTATTAATACATCAATGTTTTTATGTGGGTAAATAGTTCTTTCCTCTTTTTGTATTCTCTCTCAGATGAGCAGTGTATTGTTTTTCTTGGTATTGTGTATGCGGGACTAATTTTCCTCTTCTTTCCTGTGTGCAGGATCGTAAGCTGTCGAAGTCGGAGCGTCAGCGCTTCAAAGAAGAGGCCGGGATGTTGAAGGGTCTCCAGCATCCTAACATTGTCCGCTTCTATGACTCCTGGGAGGGACCATGCAAAGGAAAGAAATGTATTGTTCTGGTCACTGAGCTCATGACGTCTGGCACGCTTAAAACGTGAGTACGCAAGAGATAAAGTCAATTAACTGAGTGCTCGTTTTAAGACTTTGAAAAACCAACACATTCTGCTATCCAAAAAGTATTATTGTATATAGCTATAGCAATATAACTGTTTACAATATTACCACAGAAAATAAGATGGGCTGAATAAAAGATGTCCTTTGATTCAAGAAAAAAACATTTAAAGCTTAACTGATCGGTGTAGAAAAGAAGAAGAATCATCTTGACACATTTGCAGTCTTGCTCATTTATCAGATGAAAGACTATTTGCTTCAGAAGAGCAGTGTCATTACAGATGATGACTCACCTCCAGTTTTTTTATTGGACTGTGAAAATCACACACATATGCCTGTGTCATCCTCTCCGCTGCAACCTTCAAATGATGAAAAGATGATTCTCTACTGCTCCAATCCACTTCCAGAATATTACATAATAAAGCATATTTACTTTTTTTGTTCGACTGTAGCATCAAATGCACAAAATAGCTTGATAATGGACTTCGTAGCACTTCCCATCATACCCAGGAATCATGGGAAGACCCCTTTCTAATCATGTTACTGTAACTGTACATCTGTGGTTTGCATGTCAATACCAGGGGCGTCTGTCAGTCTCGCTCCTCAGTCTCTGATGTGGAGAATTGATGTGTCTGTGGCCGTCATTGTGTCCACACCGTGAACGCATGCCAGTCTTTGGGCTGCATAGAATAGATGTGAGTCTGCGAATGCAAATGTGATTGTTGAGCTCCTGACACAATAAAAAAAAAAAAAAAAAAAAGCTAAATGCGGGGCGAGTGCTGCGCGGCGTGCCCCATGCAGTGCGTCGTAGGACATCGGCCCACCTGCCAGCTGCTGCTTCTGCTGCAGATTCCTCTCATTCCTGACTGAGAGACAGACAAGAGGGAGAGACCAAATGAAGCGTGTGGAGGGGATTGGAGGGGAGGGTGGAGGGGGGGACGATGAATGACCAGACTGATAGTTACATACAGTTAGTTTTAGTGACAGAGAGGGAGACTGAAAACAGTCTGATTGGCAGATAGTGAGAGCCAGAAAGACTAAAGAGATCAACACAACTAGTTATACTAGATATATAGTTTATCTACAGCCGGGCAGACTGACTGACACATGAACCACCTGTGACCACAGAGTGAGAGACTTAATCCAGCGTCACACAGCTTCCAAGGGCAGTAGCGCCCTCCACTGGAGAACTTTTTTTTTTTTTTTTTTTTAATTTATGAACAAATGCAGAAGTAGACAATCTCAATCCTGCATCTTTCCTGCACTTGTCAAGTCAAACATGTTGGACACACGCAGTAATGTAGTATAATAAGGCAATTTAAATATTTCTGTTTTCCAACTCCTTCTTTCTACTATGTATTTTGTAAAAAAAAAAAAAGAAAAAAGAAAAGAGAGTATTACAATTCTGAAAGTATACCAGAGCGAATAAAATATTCAGATAAGACCTTGGACAACAACAAATGCAAAAGCTAACGGTAAGCAGGACAGTTATGCCTGCACAACAAGTATGATAATGTGGGAAAATGACTTGGATTAAATCAATTATCAGAAAAAAATGGTATGCTAAGTATACCGCACATAGCTCCAAAACTAGAATTCCCGGACACCGTGGATTATCTAATTATCCCGCACATACATAAAGCATACATAATATAAATTCTTGTAAGTATGAATAGATTAAAGGCTGCAGAGAATTTTTTTTGGCAGTCATCCAGATGAAGACTTGGAAAGGAGAGGGACTCTTGTGTGCTGAAGTGGTGGAAAAAGAAAGAGAGATGACGACAGAGAGGACTGATAGGGAAGGAGAGAGTTGGTGAGGATGGAAATACTGACCAGTGTGGGTTCAGGGTATTAGAGGCCCCTTATCTGTGTGTGTGTGTGTGTGTGTGTATATATATATATGTGTGTGTGTATGTGAGAGAAAGAGGCAGAAAGGCATGTGTTTGTATAAACGTCTGTTTCTATGTGAATGCTTATCACGTATGTACCGCTCACATAATGTATACACATATTTCTCAAACTGCATATATATATATGTGTGTGTTCAGGTATTTGTGTTGAAAAGAGAGGCACGGTTGAGCGATCGTGTATGGGAGAGATGGTTTGTGCAGTGTCACTCTGGCATCACATGCCACAGGGTTTAACTTGTCTGTCAACACTTTTCAGAAAGGGAGTGAAAGAAAGCAGAGGAGACAAGTGAGGGAGAGGAAGAGAAGAGAGCGCAGTTTTTTGTTTTTTTTTATTATGAGATATGTGAGAAGTAGAAATAAAAGTGTGTGATGGAGTTGGGGTGGATGTAAGGAAGAAGGAGAGGCTGTAAAAAGTTTTTTTTTCTTAGCATAAACACTGAAGTTATGAAGATGTGCATTTTTGAGGTATGTTCTCTTAAAAAAAATCCCCAAAAGATTATTTTCTGTCTGTTCCTTGCTCTGAAGGCAAAGTATGAAAATATATAAATCCCCCCAGATATTAATTTTTAAAGGGAAAGGAAGATGTTGAGACCTTATTTAGGAAAAATGCCATTTCAGTCATTTTATGTGGCAAAATTGACTAGTTTCAATTCACAACCACACAGGACAAAGACAAGAATGTTAGAAATTGGATCTCTTTGGTTTCCGTGCTGTTGGTTGGACAAAACAAGCCATTTGAAGACATCAACTTGGGCTTTAGGACATTATGGAGGACATTTTTCCCTGTTTCACTGTTTCACTGACAATTTGTAGATGAAACAATACAAAATTAATTGATAATGAAAATCATCTTTGATCGCAGCCTTATTGTGGGTCATACTCCAACAATCCCAACGGCGTGTCGGTTGACAGCGCCATGGCCTGTGATTTTTAATAAAGTGAATGCATCACAGGTTGACTGTACTTAGTGTGAACAATGTAGCGAGGCCATTAATCCTGATATATGGGAATTCATCCGAGGCCAAGGACAGAAGAGAGGACACGCTGCATCTTGTTACATTTTGATTCCAGAGGTCTGCTAGCCGTAGGTCTCTGTGTTGGAGGGTTTGTAGGATGCTGCTGCAGCTGTCCTCATGTAAACTGAGTTTTCACCCAAAATCAGTGCTCACAGAGTTAGTGACAGTGGTGAAAGAAGAAAGAGCTTAAGTACATGTAAAAGTCAAACATTGTTTAGCAAATGTTTAGTATTTTTCTTAATTGTTCTTCTTAATCATTTTCTGTTGATTGACTGATAGATTGTCTTGTTTCAGCTCTACTTTTAAATTAATGTAGTATAGTAATAACTACGTGTCCCTGTGAAATGAAGTGGAATAAAAGTATTAAGAAGCATCAAATTGAAATACTCAAAGTACAAATACCTCAAGATGGTACTTAGTACAGTAGCTGAGTTACTGACTCTGCTGGTGAAAACACAGCGTCGCAGCTATAACACGCAGTGACGCCGGAGCTCCGTCCAACAATCTGGATCTTTGATGGAGCAGATCGGTTTGTGATGCTGAGTCCATAGTTGTCTGAACTGCTCTTGTCAGCTAAGACAGACTGCAGTCGCTGCATTATTAGAGCAGCTGTTGACTCTCAGGATCTGTGTGTAAGCGGAGAGCCTCCAGTGATGCTGCAGCCAGACTCACCGATGCTGCTCTGCACCAGGTCAGCTGTCTGGACACAAAACAGGAAAAACAGAGGACACCGCTGGTGGAGACAACAGCATTCTTGGTCGGGTCACTGCGGTTCAGTCAGCTGCAGGACCTTGAACAGATTTAGTTTGAGCTAAATTGAAAGCATGGACATTGAACTAAATGCAGTAATAGAAAAGATCAAGGGCAAGGTCGTTTTGAGCTCCAACATCTAAGGCACTTATAATAATAAGAAAAATGAGCTCAAATCAAAATTCTTCTGCTCGCTGTGATGTGATGAAATTTACACATACCAGCTAAATTAAACAAATCAAAAAGATGATGAGTCATGGAACGGTTGAGTTCCTTTGAATCCTCCTCATCGCCTGGTTGATCAGAGAATGACGAAGGAGTAAACTCCGCTTCTCTCTGTTTGATTTCTTCTGTTCGGTACTTGAATGTAGCAGAAAAGCTGTGAAGAGAAAAAAAGCACACAAGTCTCCAGCTGATAAGAGAAAATGGGAAACACTTTGCTTAGAATTTAAACATTGATTTTAAATGAGCTTATCAAGAGTGGCAGTCTATGAATTATGAATGAGTTTTCACAGAGCTTTTAAACAGAAGTTTTGACAGAAGCCTTTTCATCCAATAATTGCATCTAATTTAATCAATAATAATAAAAAACAGCTGTATGTTTGAAGTCATTTGACAGTGAATAAGAGAAACGCTCAATCTGGAAACACCGCAAACTGGAAAACATTTCACATACTGTCAAATTCCCGTCCTGTTCTCCCTGTATTCCTGTTTCCTCCCACATCCCAAAGACATACAAACTAGGTTGACTGGAAACTGTGGAAATTGAAAATCTGTCGTCAAGGATGTTTCCCTTCCACCCACTATGCTGGGAGAGCTTCCAGACCCCCGTAACTCTAGACAGGAATAAAGACAATAGGATTCAAAATAGAACAATTACACATTAAATGAAACCTCATTGTTCTCAATCCAGAAGATTAGAAGGCTTTAAGAATAAGTGGCATAAATATAATGTAATACAGCTAATGTTTACCATCAGATCAGTGGGCATCTGTGCTGTCCTGACTCTTAGAAACACGGGGAAGAATTTTCTATTAAAAACCACATAAAAAATATATGAGGATGTTAACTAGCATGGCTGCTATTGTTTCACTAGAGTTTACTTAAAAAGTGACATTTACAGTAGGTTGTAATTTGATATTGTTGCATTTTGTGTGAAGAAATTAAATACATTAGAATTCCTATTTGTTCTAATATTCCAGTGGATATTTTCCATGCATGCAATGTCAGTTTCTAATCATTTGTTGTTGTTTGTTGTGTGCACATTCATGTCTGTACTGTAAATTTATGATGCATCTCTTTAAAACCGCTATAATCGATAATTTTCTACAATTTACAGTATCAGATTGTGACAAAGTCTGTAATGTGAGAAGCTTCATAGCGAGTTTAAGCCTGCAGCCTTTACTGTTTTGGTTCACTCTCATAGTGTAATTTTCAGCTATAACAGGCAGCTGTGCGCTACCTGCTCAGCACTAAACGGCAGACAGACACAGTTAGTGACTAGCTGGTGAACATAGTGGAACATTTAGCAGCTAAAGAGCCAGAAATTTCCCTCAGGAGTTAGTGGAGACCAAAAACAGAGCTAAAAGTAAGTCAATTTTAGTACTTGGTGTGTTCATAACCAACTGTTTCCTAACAATTTCACCATATGAACTTAAATTGTGGTGATATGTCAATGTTTTGTTTACAAATTGTTTCCGTTTGCCCCCAAAAGGCCAAAAAAATCAGTTTAAGCTGGAATTGTCAGACTGTAATCCACTTTGGTTGTATAAGCTTTAATCTTTAATTGAAGTATTATCCGTATTTCTGCTACTACTTCTGTCTCTCCATGCCTTGCTTTGGCATAATTAATTAAACTCCTGGTTGGGTTTAAATGTCCCATAATAAGTTTACTATACAGCCCTCAACTTCAATGAAATGGTGCCACACTCTTCATATTATTTGATGCGTAATAGTTGTTTGCTAAAATTGCTCTGTCTTTTTAGCTGTTGCACTCGTACACAACGACTTTCAAAGAGGACCGGAAATGTCAGCAGTTATTGTTTTGGCCACTTGAGCAGGATACATAACTGATGACAGGCTGTTGACGGGTTGAACCTGCTGCTCTCTCCCTTTAGTTTTGTACACTTAATCTCGCTTTGTTGAATGACACGCTCATTTACGTGCCTTCTCTTCATCCTGCAGCTACCTGAAGCGTTTCAAGGTGATGAAAATCAAGGTTCTGCGTTCGTGGTGCAGACAGATCCTCAAAGGCCTTCACTTCCTACACACCAGAGCTCCACCCATCATTCACAGAGACCTGAAATGCGACAACATCTTTATCACAGGACCTACAGGGTCGGTCAAGATAGGAGACCTGGGGTTAGCCACACTGAAGAGGGCCTCCTTCGCCAAGAGCGTCATAGGTAGGAAGATCTCTCACGTGCAGACAGACCTGCAGTAGTCAGACTCAAGCTTGTATATCAGAAATGTTTAGGTTTGTGAAAGTCACATACTGTAATTTACGTGGGTTTGTCATAACAATAACCGTTTTACATGCTTACATACTGCTTCTAAAATTTCTAGTTGTAAAAGCAAACAGCACATATTTGAAACACACACCAGTCAGTCTGCTAGTAATCTAGGATTAAGCTGTCTAGAGATGCATACACGCGCCAAAGATATGCCGCACACACACACACACACACACACCCCCTCCATCCTTTTATAATACACTCTTGAGCACACAAGTCGAGTATCCGCTGTGCTCCATATAATAACTCAGCCTTCTTACAGTAGTCTCGCTATACAGTTAACCACAGGTATTCTGGTATTCGCTCATATTCTCACATACACAGCGCATGGAAGCGCATATTCTGGTGCGCTCGAGGCAAGAATGAAGTGCTTAGTCAATCTAGCAGCTGCTTTGTAGCGATTAAGCTGTTCTCAAGTATTCAGACACTTATCAAAAAACCACACACACTTAAACAAACGTGCGTTCACATATGCAACATTTCAGGCTAGTATGCAGTACCAGAAGTGAGTTTGTGATGTTAAATTTCCAGATTTTCTAAAGCATTTTAAAGATTTAAGTCCTGTCTTCACTGTAACTATTGCATTATGTGTCACAGAACAGAAGCTGTGAATTTACTGTGTATTCCCTGAGAGTTTTTTTTTTCTCAATGTCCCTTTTTCTGTCGTCTGTGATGACATTTACAGTTAAAGACATTCCCGCACTCCAAAATAAGCAAAAAATAAGGGTTTTAAATTGTCAGCACGATGCATAAGGTCACGGTTTCTCCTCTCCTTATCATCAGGTACCCCAGAGTTTATGGCTCCGGAGATGTACGAGGAGAAGTATGATGAATCCGTAGACGTCTACGCCTTCGGGATGTGTATGTTGGAGATGGCTACCTCAGAGTACCCCTACTCTGAATGTCAAAACGCTGCCCAGATCTACAGACGAGTTACAAGCGTGAGTCTGAATTTCTAGTACAGCATGTGACAGAGAGTGAAATCTATTTCTTGCACCTGTGACATTCATGGGTTGTACCTAAAAGCCTTGTTTGTGTTTTTTTTTGGTCTCCATCTTCCTCCACTCAGCTCTCTCTACCACTCTCCCCCCCCTACTTGTTTACAGCCTACAGTATATTAATAAGTTTGGCATGAGCTGCAGGAGATCCACTCATATGACTTTGCTTTTGCACTGATTAGTCTCTCTCTCTCTTTCTCCCTCCCAACTCTCCCTCTCTCTCTCTCTGTCTAAATATAAAAAAACTGAGAAAACACTAGAGGAGAACATTTTTGGCTGCATTTTTTTCTCTGCCGCTAGAGAGCAATACCAAGCAAGCCATGTCACATTAGGGCCAAAAAAAATGTGCCCTCAAGAGATGTTTTGTTGACCTTGAACATGGCAACCTGACCCTGGGGTCACGCAGTGGCTGATGAGTTGAAAATAAATGCAGAGATTTGATATATATGAGCAATTTTCTTTTAAAAAAATGAAATTCAGCATCACAAAAAGGTTTTATACTGGCTTGAATTGAGTAAAAATGACATAAGCTTGGCATCATTTATTCAGTTTCATCATTTTTGTCGTCTTTTTTGATTTTCTCATAGGCAGCAACAAGTCCATGAACCATAACTAGTAAAACTCTTATTTATCTATCTGTTTATTGACAGTCAGGGAGCCTCTTGAATCAACTCATCGGATGGAAATGTACCAAATGCACTCTTAGGTTTTGTAACATTTCCAAGTTTCGCTAAAATATAGATGACAGTTGGCTGGAAGCACCGACTGAAAAACAAAACAAAAAAGCAAAATGAGACAGAGACCAAAACACAGACAGAGAGGACAACAGATGCAATCAGAGGCTGTTTTTAAGTTGAGTGCTGCTGAGGTCATCAACTCAACAGCGCGCGCACACACACACACACACACGCGCACACACACAGACAGACAGACAGAGGCAGATGAGAGCTGTCTCCCGCCTCTCCTCATGGGAGTTCAGTTATGTGGAGGCTGACAGGGATTGTTAATGGACCAAAGGAATTTACTAGAAATCTCTCTCTCTCTCTCTGTCTGTCTCTCTCTCTCTGTCTCTCTCTCTCTCTCTTTCTCTTTTTTCTCTCCATCCTTCCTTCTATCCTGTTGTCCTTCCATTATTTCTGTTTTTCTCTCTGCATCTTTCTGCCTCACTACATTTCTGTTCACTATAAGCTCATAAAAAGTATAACATTAAATATTATTTTCTGTTGCCAAAACATCAGTGCATAACAAAAAAGGATGCTCAAACATGGGCAGATTTTTAGTAATTCAATGAAAAAAGGATTTCAAGCAACTATTATCCTTCAATATTTGCTGTTTATAGCTTATAGGTTAGTGCTACATCCCTCACAGCTAAAACAAGTGCAGTGAAGTTAACATGAAAATTTAATGGTAACTTCAGACTCACTGGCATGTTTTTTTTATTTTTTAATTCAATGAGAATACCAAATAAAACCTGATGTGTTGCAAACCTGTTATTATTTTCTATTTCAGTACTTAAGACAGTGCTAGTTAGACAAAGGGTTATGAATTACTCTTATACGCTTTAATGTATATTCTGTTTCAATCTTCAGTTCAGTAATGAAATTTGAATGGATAAAATCCTCTCAGTGTCCATCCATCCTATCTGACCGGCTAAATTCAAATTGAAGGGATTTGGATTAAGATCGCCTCTCTGCCTCTTACCACCGCTGTGGGAGAGAAGAGGCAGTTCCTCTGTCTCTCTGTCCGCTGTGATCGCTCTGTGTCTGAATCTCTCGTTTCAATTTAAAAAGTGTTTTTATGCAGAATAAATTCAAACACGTCAGTATATTTCAGAATACAGAATGTCCATCTGGCCTTCTGTCTGCACCCATATCTTCCCTCTCTCTCTCTCTCTATTCTTTACTCTCACTGACACAAACTGAAATCACATCACAGATTTGGTTGAGCCATATTAAATTTATCGTAGTGACCTCAGCCTTTGAGTTCACAACTCTGATTGTGTGTGTTTGTTTATGTGTGTGGGTACGCTGAAAGTCATTTTTTTTTTAACTGGTCAACACAACATTTAGCCAAAACAACATTTTTGCAATCACTTGTCCGTGTGTGTGTGTGTGTGTGTTATTGTCACACACATGCACATACAACCTTGTGACAGCCCCTCAGGGTGCCCCAGGCACCTGCTCCCTTTCATTTCGCTGCCTAATCCATCCTCACAGCTCTCCATCCTCCATTTTTCTCTCTCTCTCTCTCCTCACAAAGTCACCCCTGATGTGTTCAATCAGTAACTTTTTGAAAATAAAATAACTGTAATCACTGCAAGGCAAACGTAGAGACTCCACAATAAGGTAAACTACCTCTTTTCAGTACCAGTTCATTGTTGATGGGTCATTAAGCTGACGGGTACCTCCTAACTCTGACAGGTTGCAGTCTCCACAGCTGACAGGATTTGTTTTTTCTTTCAATGTTTCTTTATGAAGGTTAGCTGTAATTTCTGCTTTTTTATTCTGGATATTTTTCTTTTCGTCTTGATCGTCTCTGTGCTGATACCAGACTGTGGGAATCGCCACCAATTGATCTGTCAATTTGACACGAAGACAATATGCGTCAAGAAAGATTTCAACTGTATGTACAGAATAGTCTACAGTATTTTTCCCTACATGAGTATTACCTCTTAAAATACACTCAATTATCATATTGTGCCCTCTTTTTAATTTTAATATAGTTCAGAAAGGGTCTGAGCCCTTTTTTTTTTAATTTTTTCCATATCTAAAAGGCAGTATGCTTTATGGCTTTATTTAATTTAATAGCTAACATACAGTGTTGTTGCCGTGCTTCATGTTCCTTCTTCTAGAACATTCCTTACCTCCAATCAGCCTTGTTAAACCAAAATCTAGCTTTCTCTCTCTCTTTCTAACCCTCCCTTCTTCTGTCATACTTAATACCATTACTTCCTCCATCAGTCCTAACTTTGTTTGGCCCTGGAATCTCAGAACGTGTGTGTGTGTGTGTGTGTGTGTGTGTGTGTGTGTGTGCATGTGTGAAAGAGAGAGAGAGAGAGAGAGAGAGAGAGAGAGAGATGGGGGGTTGTTATGTAATGGTGAACTCAGGGGTAGCAGGAGAGAAACGGGCCATGAAAGAAAAAGAAAGGAGGGAAGGGAAGACCGGTCTGGAGGAAACGAGCAGAGGGAGGTGGTCATTTACTGGCACAAACAGGTTGAGATAAACAGTCTGTATTTCAGACGAGTCAGTTCGCCAACCAGTTTTGACTAAAAACAATTTTTTTTCCAAGACATGTCAGTCAAACAACTGTCTAGTTCACTTGTCTGAGTACTCTTTAGGTAAGTTGCTCACCTTTTTATTTGATAAATCATTTATCTTTCTCTCTACTTGTCTCATCTGTCATTTAGCTGTTTGATATTTTAACTAATAGCAAGTTATTGTGTCTTAACACTGATCTAAAATGCGACTCCTCTCTACTCTCTTTTACTTTGGCTTTCTCATGTTCATCCTGCTTTTTTAAACTTATGTTTTATGAGTTTTTATTGCCCCTGATTCTTGCTCATCTCTGTTAGTTGGTTTGTGAAGTTGTATTTGATATAATCTGTGTGATTTGAGGAAATACATATCTAAGAAAAAGTTTTGAACTGTCTTAATTACCTTAATGTCTCGTTGATTATTTATACTAATTTAATAACTGCATTCCAGCTAGGATATTTTACACAGAACAAGCAAATTCATCTAATTTAATTAGATGACAGACTAGAAAGTTTGTTTATATGTTATGTACGTAAAAATGCTTGACAGATGGAGTGATTTTCTGGAATATTTTATTTTCTATTGCTTCCTCTACTTTAATCAGGATTTAGCTTTTATCTCTGTACAGTTTTTGCTTCAGTCTCTATTTTGTTCCTCAGTTAACAGCATTCCTGCTACTAGCTCGGTCATTGAAATGCCTTCCGACGAGCTGTTAAACTGATCCTCTGTTGGACTCTTCCTTGGCCATAATCATACTTTTTTTTTTTATGGCAAAAGAACATTTCCACATAGTATAATGAAGCACTAAAACTAATCTTTTCTGGATTAGTTTGCACCATTTTTTTTTCCTACAAAAAGGATTTCCATTATTGCCTTTTCCTATTAACAAGCATTAGATGTACCTTTTCACAGTGCCAAGCTACAGAATGGGTCCCTGTGAATGTCTTTTATTGGTGTTGTCCTTCAAAATGTTCCCTAGTGGCTCTGAATGGCTGATTCACTATTTATTCCTGAGAGGGTTTATGTGGGATTTAACCCTGGAACATAAAATTACTGAAGTCTTACTGTAGGACCTCTGTCTGACAAACATTTAACCTTCATAAAAAACATAAAGCAAAATATTCAATTTGCATGGCTCATCAATTTAAAATACAATGCTATTTCACAGACTCAGTTCAGTTGAATTTAATTAGTATCAGTTAATCCCACACTATATAATAGGAATTTGGCATTTAAGTCTTATGACATTTTCCAATTTGTTTCATTTTTCCATTTTCAGACTGTTCCCACATTTCTGTGGTCCTGTTTTCTATTTTCCTATATAGAAGAATACTTTTATCACATACAGAGGAAAAACTAAAGGAGCGAGCAAACAGATGTGTTTTCTGGAAGAAAATTAAGATTCAGAGAATGAATGTGCAGTGTGTGTGTATATATATGTGTGTGTGTGTGTGTGTGTGTGTGTGTGTGTGTGTGTGTGTGTGTGTGTGTGTGTGTGTGTGTGTGTGTGTGTGTGTGTGTGTGTGTATGTGTGAATTAAAACATAGCAGCCACCGGGTAAATGTCTCCTATGCATTAGTGAGAAAGATCATGTCTGGGTTTTAGTTCTTCTCGAACTCCAGCGTGCGTGTGTGTGCGCGTGCGTGCGTGTGCGTGTGTGTGTGTGGCTCTCGTCTGTCTCTTAAAGGTTTCGTGTCTTCACTGCTCTTGTGTCTGTGTGATTATGTGCAGGGAGTGAAGCCTGGCAGTTTTGACAAGGTAGCCATTCCTGAGGTAAAGGAAATCATAGAGGGCTGCATCAGAACGAACAAAGATGAGAGGTGAGACACACACACACACACACACGCACGCACACACACACACACACACACACAGATTGTTAAACCCAAAACCAAAGCTGTTGATATATAGTGATTTCTGTGGATTTTTGGATATGACAATCATCACTACACTTAGTAATGTCTGATGATACAAGTTCAGGAAGTTTTTGTCCACTTTAAGCAAAGTCATTCTCCCTCTAAATCCTGTTCTAATTCACAGTTTCTTGGTTATCTAAATAGTGCTCTGTTCTCTCGCTCTCCCCATGCCATCGGTGTGCCAAAACATCCACCTCCTCCCTCGCTGGCACTCTTTCCTTTTGCCCCCCCTCCCTGCTTCATTTTATTGTCCAAAATTTAGTTATCTTGGTCTTTTGGCGAGAAATAGTCATCTGATTGGTTGTCAGTCGTCCAGCCACAGTGCATTCATAGCTGACTCTCATTTCAAGGATCGCTAATGCTTTTCTCCTGAACGTTTTTCTTTGTTAAAAATCATCCGCCTCTGCATACTTCACGACACACTGTAATGTGAAACAGTGTATAGGTTGAAAAATCTACTTCTCTCTCATCAGCTACATTTTTTTTAACATTTCTTTTCACCTCTCTCTTTGTTCCAGTGACACTGGTGTTTAGCTGGATGATTCCTCCCTTACATATCTTATCTTTTTGTCTCCCGTTCTTCTAGGTATGCTATAAAGATCCTGTTGAACCATGCATTCTTCCAAGAGGACACTGGGGTCAGGGTTGAACTGGCAGAAGAGGATGATGGGGAAATGATCGCAATCAAACTCTGGCTCAGGATAGAAGACGTCAAGAAGCTCAAAGGTTAGAAATAATATCTTTCTGACTGGCTCACATTCAGATCTGTTGTAAAAATATCTGATAAAAGCAAACATGTAACTATATATGTCATAAATCTTATATTAAGGGGCAATAGTTCTTTATAGCTGTTATAAAAAAATCTGTCAACCCTCTTACCCACCCTCTTGTAGTGAAAAACCATTGATGTTATATTAGGATATTAATTATTCCAAGTAAATATAAGACAGACACCTGCCTGACCAGCCACCTGTAATTTGCTTTTCAGGAAAATACAAAGACAACGAAGCCATCGAGTTCTCCTTTGACCTGAACAAAGATGTCCCTGAAGATGTGGCCCAGGAAATGGTATTATGGGAGGGATTCATAGAGGAGGGATTCATAAGGGATAGATGTATGGTGGTGTGGATAAGTGGGAGGGAGGGAGGGAGGGTTGGATTTAGGTGAGAGAGAATAGAAAGGGAGAGATGTGAAAAGTAGCAACTGATGCATAAATGTAGACAGCAGATAGATAGATGGTTGGTGAGATGGACAGGAGATAAATGATAGATGGAGGTGAGTAATGGTGCATATTTTGTTGAAAGGTAATATGCGTGACTTTACCTAAAACCTCTCCAGGTTGAGTCTGGCTATGTTGCTGAGGGTGACCACAAGACCATGGCCAAGGCTATCAAGGACCGCGTATCTCTGATCCGGAGGAAGAGAGAACAGAGACAGCTGGTACGAGAGGAACAGGAGAAGAGAAAATTGGAGGCGGAACAACAACAACAGCTGCAGCAACAACAACAACAACAGCAGCAGCAACAACAACAACAACAACAACAACAGCAACAAGAAACACTCAAAACTTCACACACACAGGTTCGTTGGACAGTTGATGAGCATGATTTTATTGTAAGTTTTTCATTTGTTTCAAATCAGTTTGTATGTATATTTGTAGCTGTGTAACTTTGATTTGTTGTGTGTAAAGTTCATAAAAAGACACTTGCAAATGATTTGGCTCAATATTTATCACAGCAAGTCTTTATCCTTGAAGTCCCATTCTGAAATTGATATGTGGTGCCATTCGCACCTGGCCACTAGAGTCCACATGGTCCTTGTTCCAGTTGTAGCATTTTGTATTCAAATGTATAAACCATGTGGGAAATATGAATTTTGTCCTTATTTTACTTTAGTTTAACCTTAGCTTGTATTCTTTTCTGTCTCCAGGCAGAGACAGAGGAGACTGAAGTGGAGCAGCAGCAGCAGCTTCACTATCAGCAGAGCGGCATCTCGCACACATGTAAGACAAATACTGCAAATAACTGCAAATAGAGATTTAGAACAGCACCCCGTCGTCACATTCTGCACGGTGGTTTCTATTTTCATACGTTTCTGCTTCCGAAGGTCCTTTGATAGTTTAGCACACTGTGTATCTACCATGAAGATCGAATTTAGGTTGTAAAAGATGGTCGCAATGTTGTTTAATTTATATTTCTCTTGTAACAACATGATGCTGTAGAATGTAAGAAAGCAGAAACAATCTATAGTGTATGACGCTAATGAAGGCAAAGTAGCTGGGAACATTATGGGAATAAAGCTTGCTATATTGGAGAAGTATTATGCATCTTATCTTCCAGTAAACCAAGGACAGCCATGGTTGAGTTGCTGTTTAAATATGCCATATAATTTCCAATCATCCTGTTTTAAATTGAAAACACATTTTAACTCATTCCCAATGGATTTATTTGCATGCCAATACATTTTTCATAAAGCCAAACCTGTTGTGCCCTAACATAACTAGCTGTAAACTCACTTATATCAAGTTTGAGATTTGCATAGAAATAAGATTATCTCCACATCAAAGTAGGTTTTTATAACTTGATTGTGAGTTTGATAATTGTAGAAAAAGGAAGGACAGAAGAAAAGGTTACCCTGCTTATTTCAATTTTCTCCGTGTCTCTCTCAGCTGAAGGAGGCATGGACAGCGGCCAGGGTTCCTCGGTGTTCTCCTCAGACTCCCCCCACCTGGGTCAGCTGACCATGTCGTACAGCTGCCCCCCTTCCTCCCAGCCCCCCTCCCAGTCCCAAACCCCTTACCCCTCTGCCCCCTCCGCTACCCTGCAGCAACACCCGGCCTACGCCCAGCCGCCGCAGCCAATGGTGAGTGGTGACGTCACCCAAATCAGACATCACACGTGTACGTTTCGGGTTGTCACATCTGTGAGGGGTGCTATATTCACAGCTGTGTTGAAAATGACTCGTCAGTTTGAAGTGAGCACTGCATGGTGTGTTGGAGTGGGAGTGAGCTTGAGTGGAGTTTGCAGTGTTTGTGAATGGGGTGGGAATTGCTTGTTATGCGTTGAGCTAAATACACAAGAGCATGCCGGTGATGGGCTTTTATTCGGAGATGATCACCTTTGACCTCAACGCCCATTGAGGCATGTAACCTGTAGTATTACACATAGAGAAAGCAACACATTTGCCAAACACATCAAACTCAGTTTGTCAGCCAACATTTCAACCACTTATTAGGTTATAACAATGTCTGATCAAGTTTTCAGCTAGTCAGTAAGTCTGTTAGTCGGTAGACAACCACTTACTTTGGTAGTATACCAGTCCTCTGTTGTATTTCATCTTAGATGTCTGTCAGTCACTCTCTCTTCAACCTCCCAGATGTCATGTATCCCTCTTATCCTCAATCCTGTCGTTTTATCCACCAGTTACCTCTTTCACTGTCCTTCCCTCAATCCTCCTTGTACTGTATGTTAAAATCCATTTTTCTTTGTTGTGTTCCCTATTAGTTCTTGTGTTGGTTGTTCATTCAATTACTTTTCTTTAAGTATTAGTTAAGTTATATATTGTCTTGTTTTCATATTTTCAAACCTTTTTTATACATTAATAACCTGACATATTTGCTTGTACGGAGCCCCCCAGTACTTTTGTGTTACCTCACAATACATTTGCATTCCCTTGCATTAGTTTTGCATTCCCATGCAACATCGTCATTTCATCTCACATGCCCTGACATGAACTTATATATGTGTCTGTGTATATTCATATATATATAATATATAAGCTGTGGACAGGTGGCTACATTTCAGGTGAACTTGTGTGGTTAGAATATCTAACGTAACCATCGAATGTCCCCCAGCAGCATCCTGCAGATTACTGTACTGCTTTCTCCTGGAGAGATGTCTTGATCTAAGGATTTGTTTAAGTTTACTCTCACTAATTACATTACCATGCCTATTGAGCAGTAGTGCTGTATCAGCATACTTAATGCCCAGTTCAAAGTAAAATTCAATGAGCTGATCCATACTGGGGTGTTGCGCTGGGCAGAAATAGACATGTGGCTAAGAAGGAATGGAAGAAGGAAAGTATTGCGAGGTAATGCAACATTTATTGTGAGAGAATGCAAAGAAAAAACCTCGCTGTGACCCTTGGGGGGGGGTGGGGGGGGCTCCGTATGCTTGGACACACATTTACTCCCATGTTATGTAATCTTTGCTCATGCAGAGGTGTCATATTCAGGAGAGTTTGCCAAACAAGTGGAAGACATTTGAAAGTTATTTACTCACTTAAATCTAATATTGTCTATTCATATAATATTGTATTGCTATATTGTTTGTTTTTACTGTATATAAAGGTTTTTTCCAAATAGAGAATTCACCTCTGATATGGCAGAAAACCTTTTCTCAAACTGTTCTATTTATTCATTGGCAGATGCTACAGTACAAGTGTTAGCATGTTTGCTTGTTTTTTCTCTCTTTTCACTTTTAGTTTATGTATTGTATGTTTTTATCATAATGTTGGTTGAACATGGTCTCTGCTACTCTCTTATGGAGGTTTTATCCAGCTTTATTCATTTTCTCAGGGAATGTTTATTTAGCATACTTGTTTGTTTTTAACCATGATCATCAATTGTTGACCTTTGAGCAGCCCCCACTAGAGCTGATGAGCCAAATTCCTTGCTCAAGGGTATCTTCATAAGTACTTACTGATGGAGAAACAAGCATTTCTCATTTAATTTCCCACCATAGACTTTTCCATCCGGTGACCTTTTGGCTGCAAATGTTCTTGTGTGACTTCCAGTTTACCAGCATTCACATTTTATCATTCACCTGAACGATCATTCAGATGGGAGACCGATTGATTGAGTAATTTAATGAAGATTCTGGCTTCCTTTAGGTCTCGCTTTGAAGTAATCTTACATTTCTCAGTAAGCTTATTTCCTCATTAAGATTATACTGTACAGTATATTGGAGCCAGCAGATACCGTGTAGACAGACTGACTGGTTTATCATATTGAACAACTACTGTACTCAATTATGTGATTATCTCAGGTACCATTCTCCCCTTTTATATAAAAGTATGTGTTTTTTATTTTTTATTTTAAAATGATATTGACTTAAGATATTCTATTTCTGTTGTCATTGTTCTATTATATCTTTATATTATATCTTTCAGCCATCTTTACCACTTTTGTTCATAAGTTCATTTCTTTGTGTTATTTGTTGTTCAGAGTAAGATATAGAACATGTAAAAGTTTTGTTCCAATTAGAAATTCACAGTTTGAAAAACTGAAACAGTAGCTCTCACGTCAGTGTTGAAATTAACACACACATTGAGGATTTTTTAAAATCATATTTAAGAGCTATTATCATGTGTGTTTATTAACTTTTGGAAAACATAACTTGAGGTATTTTATTCGCAAAACTGAAATCTAACAATCACTTTTTATTTGGTACCTTTTTAAAATTATATAATTTGTTTTGTTTTTTTTTTTTTTTAATTTAATATCTTTGGTTCCAAATCATAGTTTGTATACATGTGTCCAGTGGTTGTGTTTTCATTTTACTGTTGTTTTCTATGTCTAGGTCATTTTTCCATGTTTTAATTTCTTTGTGTTTGTTTTTCATGTTGGTCCCTCTTCCATCACCCCTCCCTGGCCTACAGCCTGCGTCGCGCCGTCGTCGAAGTCGTAGCATGTCTGTTTGCGTCCCCCCTTCCTCCTACTCCTTTTCCTATGCTCCTCCGCCCCCGGTTGTTCATCCAAAGCAGCCCTCCACCCCTCCTCCAGACCTATCCTCCTCATCCTCCTACACCACCACCTCCCCCTGCATGCCTCTCGCAGCTGAGAGGGACACATTCGCTGGGCGCCTCTCCAAAGCCCTGGAGACAGTCCTACCCCTTCACTCTGCCTCCTCTCTGCCCAGGGCCAGGCAGCGGAGGGCCAGCCTACCGGCCCTGTTCTCCACCCCTGTAGGTTCAAAATCCTCATCCTCAAGGGGCATAGTGGTGGTGAGAACCAGAGAGCAAGGGAGAAAGAGAAACATGAGGGATTGTGGACCACACTGGTGTCTGAATTTAGAGATAATAAAATTACCAAAATCATTCTAATTGAGAGTGCCACGTGTTACTGTGTATGAAAACTCATGACAAATTAAATGTGCTGTACAAATACCAGTAGTTCTAATTGCTGGGTAACATAGAGTGAATGAAAGAACTGTTAAAGAAACTCGTATTACTCATGCTGAGAAAGCATCATTTATTCGTCACTCTGTACATTTTTGGGCCAAACAAGAAATGGATAAACAGCCACACGGAATCAGAAAATTAAACTGATTTGCGTCAATTGAAAGTACACGATGAAATGCACTAGAAGATAATCTTAAACTTGTTTAGGAACAAGGTTGCCTCCCCAGCTTCCTTCACTGTGTAACAATATGTATATTATATCTCTCCTCTTCATAGCTTACATGAAATCCTGACTGTTTAGCAAGGATTTAAAAACTGAGTAAGCTAGGACATCACGTCATCTTAGAATCTGATATTAAATTAGTTGGGAAATGCTATCTGTATTCTCAATTTAAGGCATTTTAAGTGGCATTTTATCTTGATAAATATATTAGTATGACAGATATGTTTGTTCAACTTCAGTTTATTTTCAGACACTGCTGTGAGTCTGTCATTCTACTAATCCATCTCTCTTTCGCTATCTCTCTTCCTCTCGTAAACCGCCATGTGTTCACATTAAATACAGATTGACTGGCTTGAAGCTGAACTTTGCTCTAAGGTACAAATTCTTTATATCCGGTGCATCTGCCATCAGGAAAACTGCTCATTTTACAGCAAACATGTAATGGAACAACCTAGAATGAATGAATGAATGAAATGACATATATTGGTACAATCAGTGCCAGGGTTAATACATATACACCAATTTCTGTGACAACATTTTGTCCTTTCTGCGCCAGAAGTACATAAACTACCTGGGTGTTGGCTTTTATGGTATTTTTGGGCTTTGTATGAAAGATGACAGGAAACGAGGGGAGTTACACTGACATTAAACTAAGGTCCCCAGCCGGATAATAACAGGGGACATTGCGGCTCATGGTTGATGCTGAGGCTACCATGGTGCCCCTTTTTCAACATCCACTTTACAAGTGAAAATAACACATAAACACCAAGTCTGTCTAGATATTTAAAGAGGAAAAAAGGCATCACATCAATACTCTTGCCATCTAAAAACTGGTTTGAAAAAAAGGTTCCTGGTATCTGTTCCTGGACATTTGTAAAAACTAAAAATAAAACACAATTTATGTAAACACAGATTGCAACCAAACACCTTCATTAGGATTTACACATTATCTATATATACAAAGTTTTTCAAATGTTCTTAGTTTGTTAGCCTTAAGTTGCAGGCTACAGCTACTTAGTTAGAAGGTCAGTATTTTGCAGGTTAAAACATGTAACAAAAGACATTTTTTCTGAATGTAGATGCATCAGGAGAATGTTGAGCTTAAGGACAGCATTTGGCCTTTCTTTTCTTTGTATTTAATACCCCACTATCTATCTACTGTGAGCTCTGCGTGTCTCCCTCTTTTACTGTCTTGTCTCTGTGGTATCTGCTTGTCTTTGTGCTGTACCAGTCTGTCCACTTGTCTCACTATCTTTGTATCTTTACATTACCTGTTTGCTTCTACACCTTTTAGGTATATTGGGCCCTATTGTAACCACATCATTTTGTTCCCAGTGTGGAGGGAGATATGTGGCCATTTTCTCTTGTTATTGTTTTGAAATAATGCTCTTTGATACACTATTTTCTCCATTTCATGTGGGCCTTTGCTATGGTTCTCTCTCTTCATTCTCTGAATCTCATTCTTAAATCCATTGTATCTCATTGTCGCAGCAGCATTCAATGCCGCACCCCTACAGTGGAGGAGCAAGCACAGGAGGAGGAGCAGGAGGGAGCATCCCCCTCCAAACTCTCCCCGACCCCCCTACTATTTTCTTCCCCTCCATCCCCGAGCGCCCCGTTTCCTTCTCGCCTCCTCCCACTGGCCCTCCAAAGGCCTACAACACTCAACGACGCAAGAGCACATCCATTCTCGAGGCACATACCCGACACTTCCAGCCTGCCTACCCTCGGTATGGGAGCAGCCTGCACCCCTTTTCTGGGATGGAGGGTGTTGAGACCCCCTCTCTCTTCATGGTCAATCCCGGCTTTGCAGCCGCTGCTCAGAGACTTGGCGTTGGGGAACCTGTGCATCTCCCAGGACAATCTGACCCAAGTTTGTATGGCTATAAAGACATGAGAGCAGAACATGAGGAAGCAGTGAGGAGATTAAGTCTAAATCAAGCTGCCTTATTGGACCATTATGAAGCAATGGCGTATGGAGGATACCCAATGACTGCACACCAGCTTGGACACTTGAGTTTCCATCAGCAGAGGCAAGCAGCAGCTGCGGCTGCAAGTTTGGGCTTTGATCCCGGACCTCCACCTCAACCAGGGTTCTTGCACCCACACATCATGCAAAGAATGAGTGCACACAGTCCAATCCCTCCACCTTTACCTGCTATGAATGCATCTACTGGTGGCGCTGTTTCTTCTTCCTCATCTGATGGATGCTATCTGCCACCACAGCACACTTCCCCTTCCGCTTTTCCTATTTCTGCACCTCCAGTAATGGGCGAAGCCTCACCGTCTACTGGAAGTGTTTTTGAGTTCCATTTAGCTGCAGCCGCTGCAGCTGCTGCTGGTGATCCAAACCTCCTGGCATCCAGGCTTTACCGGGCCCGAAGGAGCTCCATGGACCTCCCTCTAGATGACAGCACTGGAACAGGATCAGGTGGCTCCGGCACGTATAGTCGACTCCAGCCAGTGACAGAAGAGCTGTACACATATATCAGTCCTGAGCTCCCCTTACCTCCAGGAAGTCTTCTCCTTCATCACACAGGTGTAACCGTAAAAGACAGAAGCCCAGAACCATCTAGTGACTCTCTGGCCTCCTCTGATGCAGGAGAGTTCCAGTCACCTCCTCCCCCACCTCTCCTCCCTCAATTCGACTCCTCAGCCGCTCAGTCCATCCCTCACTCGTCCTCCGCTGCGCTCTATGATCCATCAGGCGGAGTGCCTCCCATAGATAGCCATGGACATCCACCCTCCATGCAGAGCTTTCTCCCTCCCACCCCATCCTCCGAGCTCCCACTTGGGGGAGCGTCATCAACTCAGCTGGAGTCTCTGATCCAGAGTGTCTGGGCCCGACATGGAGGGGTGGTACCAGCCCAACCTGATATGACATACCATGAGTCATTGCTGGCCATGCAGGCCACTAACCCCACTCTGGTACTAAGTTTAGATCCTAAAAACACCCCTAGACCCCTGGGTCAGTTACTAGTTGAAATTATGTAAGCTACTTTTCAGCAAAGATCCTAAAATAGCTGTTGATGCATTGATATATTGTAATTGCAATAGCACAACATGCTATTTCTTTCTTGTTTGATTGAAAAGTGTCAAAATCTCATAGATTGAGACTGTCATACCTATAAAGTTTAACAACAATGTGCTTTTCAGCAGATATATATAAAAAAAATTCTGTAATCTGTCAACTGAATTAAGTCTTCTAAAAAAAAGTAGCTTAATTCATTTACAAAAGTAATTTGACCCAAGGGCTCATATACCAATCCCTGTTGTATTCATACCCTACCGACCCAGGAGCCCCAGCTGATGCTTATTTGTCATCATGTAGTTTTAGGTTATGATTTTAACCCCCCTTCAGTCATATGAACACTACAGAGAAAGTCTCATGGTCTGCCTTCGTAATGTCTCACATTATTCATTCCTTGACAATGTTTGCTCATAGAAGGAAATGGCAGAAAAATGTTTAGTTTAGAGCATGACTTAAGTCAGCAGTGCTTCAAAAGGGATTGATAGACAAGGGCAAGATCCAGAGCATATCTTGGTACGACCAAGACCAGAATCATTTGATTCTGAGACCAAGTTAAGAATAACAGGCTTCACTCACATTTCATTTCCATCTAAATGGGACAATGTTGACGTTTCCATCCAACATTGTCCTGACATTCAGAAGGTAGTCTTTGAGACAAACTCTGTTGTACAAGCTTTATGAGCAAACAGTCTCAGCCTCCTCCTCTCTGTGTTTATGTTGTGTTTTTGATTGATTTGTCGTTATCAGTAAGTAATATTTTGTCTGTATGTTCATATATGTCTGTATATGAGAAATGTGTGTTTGTGCGGGTATACTATATGTATGGTATACTTGAATTTTTGCTCGTACAAATCTACAGTCCCTTTGGTCCAAAAGTAAGTCATATAGATTCATACTTCAAAATATAACTTTATATCCTGCATATCTTCAGATTTAATGATATGTTATGAATATTCTATCCATGCCAAGGTGGTTAAAAAGATCAAGGAAGTATAATGAAGCCGTGAGACTGTTGATTTGTATGGACAAACACACAGAAACATACAACAAAACCAAGGAGGCTAAGACAAACCTACATCTAGCAAATGTAGCCAAGCAGATAGACATTTCATTTGTATAGTTTCAATTATTTCTGTTTTGTGTTGTATTGCTGAAGAGCGTGGCTTCAAGTCAGTTCTTTGTTTCAGCTTATTGTGTTATTTCCCGCCCCAGACTGGAAATCAACTTCCTACACAGGGTTCAAAGGTCACAGTTTAAATTCATTAAACCCTTAGAACGCTGATATCATCATTGTCACCTTTCTTTTCTTCATTGTTTACTTTGAACCACCTTTTCATTTCTTCAATCTTTTGTTGTGTGGAAATTTTTTATTTCATGTAATTTATCTTAAATTCTTGATCTTTCTATACGTTTTATTAAATTTCTGTGCTGTGAAGTTATTTGTGTTTATGTGACTGCCTATGATGTTAGGAAAAAGGTAGGTAGTAGTGGTGCAACAATACTTGTGTAAGCTCCCACCACACACTGTGTAGGAGAGCTTCTTGACAAGTATAAAGTTGCAAACAGCCTTCTAAGGGTTCATTTTACAATAGGTTGGTCATAATTGTTTATATGCTGCTGTTATGCAGTGCCATAGATTATTAAAAGATGAGCCATGTCAAGCTTAATACTCACTAGAAATGTATCGGGATCAAAAATCAAATGTGAATGATTCCAGAGTTTAACTTAACTGGGAGTAGCAAAAAAAATCTGCACAGGATTTTGTTTGAATATTTTTCTAAATTTGTTTGACATTTCAAACAAATCAGACTTTTTAAGGACTCCTTTGACAGTCAATATACAGTTACCTCATGATCTTCTACATGTTTCTGGGAGGGATTTTATCATGCAAAGTGGCAAGCCCCAGCCATCTACCATTAAAATACAAAATATTATTGTGCCTGTGCCTTTGTTAGGATATTTTGGAGAAAACAGCAGCGAGCAGTTTGAAAATCTTCAAATTTAAGTTTAATATTTCAATTTTAATATCTGGTGTCAGTATTCCAGCTTCTACTTTGTGCTTCTTTGACTCTATAACATCCACTTATTATCACTGCCAATCATTTAGGGTCTGACCTGCATGAAAAAAAACTCACAACCTGCCCTAACCCCAGTACTGTGCCTGTACTGTTGAACATTACAAACGCCTCTATGTATGTATATGCATACAGTAAATATTGGTGTGCATATATCTGTTTGTGGACAAATGGATGTGCTTCTGTGCACATGCGTGCATACACAAGAAGAAAATGTAAAATGAAAAAGATAACGGCAGAAGTACCTTGTGTTTGCATTCATGTACAGTTTCTGTTGTAGAAACTACAAACATGTTCTGATTATCTCTTGTTTTTCTCTCTCCTTGTTGCCAATCTCTCTTTGGTTTCTCACCTCCATTCTTTTATATCCCACAACATTGCATCTCTTCCTATCTATCTGTCCATCTTTCTTTCTCTAAATCTGTTTTCAAGCAGCAGATTCAAGCTTCTACCCCCCAGCCAAGTCCAGGACCCCCTCTGGCCACCGCCACCTCCCAACAAGCTGCCCCTGGAACCCCCCAACAGGTAACTCTACCAGCAGAACAACAGAAGAAATCAGTAAATGTCAACTTTTTATGCATCCAGACTTTTTCTCTTCTCTTACTTCATCACTTTTCTTAAACTTGGCCACATCCCCTTGATGTCCAAACCCCATAAAGATAAAATACAAAAATATCTCCACCCTATTTTTGTGCTTATACAGTAATAACTCCTGTGTCGGCTTTTCTCTTTGAAGTATTTCCTTCGCTTCAAGGTAACCACTCCCACTGAGATGGCACTTTGCCTGCAGTAATACCACAGTCTTTTTGAAGAAAACAGTTTGCCCCTGGCGCAAACCACTGCTATGAACTAATTGCAGCCCTAAACTGATGTGATTGAGCATGAAATGGATGTTAATAGGAGATCAAATGTTTCTTGTCAGGAAAAAAGATGGAATGTGTTCATTTTTCTTTTTTTTTTTTTTTTAAACTAGCCCAAGAGTAATCCGCATACTATGACATTCTTCATGTTTACGTCAGAGTTGTATTCCAAGATCTTTATACTGTATTCACATTTTACAAAAGGTTTTTAGCTAATAGGCACATCATTTTGGAATTTAACAACTTGGTGATTGTTTTAGTCAACAGTTAATTCAGAAATTTACATGTAAGAAGGGATAAAATGTAACTGAATTTGATGACATTAAATACATTTTCCTAGCAGATATTTTCCATGAGTTTTTCATAAATGGGATTTCAGTTTATCCAGGTTTTTTATAAGCAGGACATGACTGGGAAGTAGCTAGAACAGTATTAAACCAAAAAAAGGCTTTTGGTGTGCATGTAAATGCTTACATTTTTACAGTTTTATATTTAGCCATTTCCTTTCTTCTTACCCACTCTGTCTTACTCTGCCTGTGTCTCTGTCTTCAGGTTATGTCCTCCAGTCAGTCTAACAGTTCATCAATTCAGAGCCCCACCCACGCGTCCTTATCGCAGACATCTGCACAGGTACAGTAGGACCTGTAATTTAAATACATATGTAGCACAACACCTAATATATACATTCAGCTGGCAGTGGTACCTCACAGAGAGGTGCTTGATATAGAACATACAGTAATTATGCACACTTGTACATTCACACAGGCTAAAATGCAAACTGAAACCAGCTAATAAACACAACACGGACTCATTACAGGATACACTTCAGGGTCAATGTAAGCTCCAAACAACTAGCTGATAGTGTTGTTTTCTCATACATTATAGTGTTTGGGAGGTACGAACATCAAATAGCAAGTGTGTATTGCAAGTGGATTAAAGAACATCTGCTAAACATATAAACACATTTACAAACCAACATGAATGTACACAAGGATAAATACATATAAATAAAGAGAAATATTAATGTATATGAATATTTATTCGTTAGACATGTTAGCCAGTTAGACATGTTGCCAGTAAACAATCTAGTTTTTACATTTTTCTAAGTTCATATACTTGTCGTTCTTGGTTTATGTGTGTTATTGCATGTTTTTCGGGTCTTCAGTTTTCTTCTTATTTTTATTTTAAACTCACTTCTTTAACTTCTGTCAACTCAGTTTGTTTCTTCTATTTTTCTTTCCATTCTCTGTCACACTCATCGGTATGCTGCCTGTTTTTATCACCGGGTTTGTTTTTACACATACACGTCTATTTGTCTGTTTGCATGTATTTGTGGCTTGTATGTTTCCTTATATGTTCATGGTTTTATGTATGATTTTATGCACAAAATGGATGAGTGTGTTTAGTCGTGTGAACTCAGTCCGTCTCCCAGTATCGAACACCTTTATCTTCTGTACCAAGCTGCTCATCTAGCTCTGGTTCAGGTAACATTATATATCTATTATAATGAATCTCTTGTTATGTGTGAGTGTGTGTTTTTGTATGTGTGTGTCTTTGTGAGTAATTCTGCATCAGCGTGATTTAGTTGTGACTCTGTTTGACGTTAAATAGAACATTGACAGATGAATCCCTGTGGCTCTTCCTCTTTTTTTGTCCTTTTCGGATATAGCTGTGTCTGGTGTTGATTGTCAGCATTAATGTTAATACTATTCCTTTGTACTCCCCACATGCTCCTACTAACCATTTGATTAAAAGCATGGCTCACAAATACTTGAGCAAATTTCTAGGAAATGAAGATGGGTAATATTTCCTGGATCAGAGCTGGTAAACAATAAGAAGTGAATATGGGTTCCAGTAAAGACTCTTGAAAGGTGTTTAGTATCACTGTCCAGGCCAGGATCCAGTATGGTTTTGTATTAAAGAAACATGGAGGAAGTGTTCCTCTAATCAAATGTCACTGAGCTGATGCTTACATCTGTGAAGTGAGCAATTCAGCGTGCAAGATATTTCACTGTCTTCAAGTGAAGATGATTAATAACTAAGTTTCAATTATATTTGGAGATTCAAGTGTATTTTGTGACCGCATGTAGAGCAGCAGAATTGAATTAATAAGCAATGACTCCTGATTATAGATGTTTGAGACATAATAGATGGACTGGTTTTGCGATATACTATATATTTACCTTATGCGCCTGCTCTCCACCTTGTGCAGAGCAATGAAAAGTATCACTGAATCCAAACATTAGCCTATATTGTTCCCAAATCACGACCTCGAAGGCGTCACTTCATCCATTTTCAAGTGAAGTAAAGTAAATAAGCCCAAAAACCTGCCTCACGTTGTAAAGTCTTAGCAGGAGAAAACATTTGAAAAGGTTTTCAGTGTTTGTGGTTTGCGTGGTTTCTCACCTTTTAAAGCCGTAATGCACCCTGTCTGTAGAGATCTGAGTTTTGTTTTGTGATTGCATGGTCTCGGACTGGTGTGTGTTTTACACAGTTGTCCTGTCACATAGTTTGTCGTTTGATTTGAGTCACTAATAGACTTAATCTGTGTTCCAGTTGTGTTGCTCGGAAAGTTGTTTGTCGAGGGTCTCGGAGTCAAGCGTTTCAGTAGTGGGTCAGTGAACTATGGATGGCTTTTCCCTCTGGAGCCTTTATTTTAACATAATTTATCAGGAGACCAATAAAGAGCCAGACTTACAAGCTAACAGGCTGGTTGTCTTTTCGTTTTATAAGCACATTCATTATATTTTAGATGACCCAACAGTTAAAGACCGTCTTCAGCTCACTGTCCCATTACCAAGGCGATTGACTATAGATTGGCCGCTCTGTCTGTGCTCATCACACTCGATCACTTGCCGGGTTTATCTACGTCCTCATCCTCCCCCCTGTGTCGTTGCTTCCTCCCTTTTCTCACCTTTTCCTTCTCTTCTCGGCCCTTCCTCCTCTTCTCAGCCCAGTGTAACTCCGTCTACCTCTACCGTTTCCTTGGTGACCCTCCCTTCTCGGTCGCCGTCCCTTCCTGTTACCATGCCGACAGTGGTCGTGGCTTCCCCTCCCTCTCCTCTGCCACTCCCTGTTGGGGTGGTGCCTACTATTGTTTCCCCTCCTTCTCCTGTGCCCACACCTGTGCCTCAACCGTTGGCCACCGTGGTGCCAATCATCAGTGTAGTCACCACCCCGCCTGATACTGCTATGGAAGCCCCTCCCCAGGTACTGGTAGTGGACAGTCAAACTCATCAAGTGGATATCATGTCCCTGTTCACCGTGCTCACTTTTGTCGAAGTTGTTTGAAATCATTTTCTAGAGCAGTGGCTCCTAAACCATTTTTTTTACTTTGGCGCCCCTGTTCACTGCACTGTAGGTGACGCACAAAGATGTAAATTCAGTAGGTCGTCAGTTTCAGTATTTTTTAATATATTCTTTTAACTTTTACATTAAGTTTTTGTACTTGAAGTGCCTAATATATAACACTGTTTCACAAGATTATATAAGCAGCTTCTAATGTGACTACCAGGAGTACTGTTGTTAGATTAAGGTGTAGTTAGGTTACTTACAAATTCTTGTTCATGAAAAGTCTTGATATAGAAACCAAACCAAAAATTTGTGTTCTTGCCTGACCCAAGTCAGTGTTTTTTTGTTTTGTTTTGTTTTTTTTGTTTTTTTTTAACTGTTTACATCGACAGTTGTCATTTCTGACTGTTGTGTATCTGGGAAAACTCACGAGCCAGAAAGCATGTTGCTACTATGACAACCGGCAACCGTGAGCTGTCATGTCACCGATGTCGGCTGCAACTTAAATGTATATTCAACAAGGTTTTTAATTGGGTGGTTTTGATGTTTATTGATTGTTTCTTCCATTTTTATACAGTATTTTTTGAAAACTTAAATATAAAATGTAGCTAAGGCAAGTTTATTTCTAGCAGTCAAGGTAAGCATTATCTCGTTGTTTTATGTGGTGAAACTTAATTATAAAAGTGCATTTATGAAACTGAAACGAATAAATCTTGCAGCACCCTTGATCTATCCTTAAAGAACCCCACCGTTGCAACCACTGTCCTAGAGCCTTGGCTTAACAGGTTATTATTTTTGCCGTTATATGTCTGAATCGGCTATTTAAGAGGGAAGATGGGAGAACTAGAGGGCAGCTTTTGATACCAGTTTTGAAAGTCAGCCATATTAGCACTAATTTTGTCATCAGTTCACATCTTAAATGTTGGATATTGTAATCTTTATGAAGAGTATTTATTTGTAATTAGAGCAATGTGATTAAGTTTTATTGCCCAAGTTGCAGGTGGCAATGATAAAGAGATTCAGTCACTGTATTAGATCTATCTTGTTTACTGTGTATTTACACTAAACGGTTAGTTTGGTGTTTCTTGTTGACTAGCTCATTTGGGTTGGTGTAGCAACACTGATTTACTGAAAAATACTTGCAGTAGAGCAATTACTGTTGGAAAAGTTTCTTGGGTTCTTGGAGTGGATTTCAAACATCTGTAAAAACTGCAAGACACAGCTGTTAGTGTTTGATTGGTCTACAAATAAGTGATGTCTAATAAAATCTATCAATTACTGTCAACAGATTTCTTTTTGGTCCAAGTCGGCCTTAGTTGAACTTTGTTCTAATTCTGACCACTTTTTTTCTATTTCTATTATAAATTGCTCATTTACAGACCGTGGTTATGAGACAGAGTAAATGTGCATGTTGTTGCATTGGAGATATGCATCAAATAAATACACTCCAGTTTCTCTTCTCTTTTGATGCACTGAACAAAAGGTTTATTCCTTTTGTTCCATGTCCTAGTTTTAGTTCATTTGAGTCCCAGTTCTGGTGTGTTTTGATCAAATCTTTATAATTTAATTCAATTCTGTTTTTGTTACTATAAAATCATGAAGACATTGCCTCCAATCTAATTCATTTTCTGTCTTACTTTTGCCACACTTTGCTTATATTTCATGCTTTCCTGCTGTATTTCTTTCCTGAAATTTTCCCTAATGTTGGTGGTGATGGTTGCAGTGATGGCAATCATACTAATTGTGTGTGTATTTCTGTTTCATGTGCCTGTGTGTGTGTGTGTGTGTGTGTTTCAGTCTGCCTCTCAGTCTTCAGAGCTGTGCCAGTCCCAGCTACAGCCACCTCAAGTTCAGTCATCTATAGAGAGGTAATACATGCATACACAAGCAAATTCAAACATACAATCACTGAACTGATGCCATGCTCCTCACACAAAAGCACATTTCCTTTATCTCATGTGTCATGCTTTCTCTACCTCTTTTTCTGCCTCTACCTTGTTATCTTTTCACCTCAATCCCTTCTCCATCTCTGTACCTCAGTGGCCACTCTGAGACCTCAGGTCTGAGTGACGGCAACGAGGGAGGAGGAGGAGGTCGTCATGAAGGGCGCTCCACCAAGCGACACCAGAGACGCTCTGTGCGAAGTCGATCGCGCCATGAGAAGATCTCCAAGGCGAAACTCAATGTTCTCAATGTAATGACACATCCTATAAATCCCATAAAGTAATAATTAAACAATAAATCTTCTTTTGTCCTGTACCCACTGTTGGTATTTATTGGTTGTTACAGAGTTATGAGTTGCGATAAAAAGTAATTTGAAACATCTAATTGAGACGCTCATCTCTTTACTTTCTCTGTGTTTATGCATGTAGATCTCCAATCGAGGAGACAGGGTAGCGGAGTGTCAGCTGGAGACCCACAACAGGAAGATGGTCACCTTCAGGTTTGACCTAGATGGAGACAACCCTGAGGAAATAGCCCAGATTATGGTACACACACTATCACTGATTCATTATTTTTAACAACTCCTTTGATTCATTTACTCACTGTTTTAGGCTGGAATATGCGTCACATGCCAGTACGTGCGCTATCTGCTCTTTGTCATCCACTGAAGTACACATAATTGTTGTGCTCTTGTCCTTGTACTTTCATGGAAAGAGTGGTCATCCAGTTCCCACACAAGGCAAAATTACACCTCTGTAGCCACAAGATCTGCTACACGTCAGCATGGGAAGCATAAAGCATTGGCATAGGCCTTGTTCTCTTTGTCACATACTGCACACACACACACATCTGAATCTCTCGCAAAGCTTGTGACCTCTTGTTTTTGTACCGTCATGTGTGTGTGTGTGTGTGTCCAGGTCCAGAGTGAGTTTATCCTGGAGAGTGAGCGGGAGTCGTTCATCGAGCAGGTCAGAGAGGTGATAGAGAACGCTGATGAGAAAGGTCTGGAGAGGGACGCAAACAGCAAGGTAAATACAACATGTTTTCTGGAGGTTGAAGGATGCTGAAATGTTATAGTTTTCTTCATCATAGTTGATTTCATTAATAACATGTTATCTTATTGATTTACAGACAGCAGGTGACATGGCGCAACAGATACCCGCTATATCTGTCCCCATGCCAGGTAACAATAATAATACTCATGATAAGTGTGATGGTAACTTCATTTAGCTGTTGTATAGATATACCATTAGACAGAACTGTAATATACATGACATGTTGTTATTCTCATGGAGATAAACAAATTACGATACTGCATTTTGCCCTTCCTCTCTTCCCAGACATCCCTCCCAGTGCAACGGCACAAGTGGTCCATTCAGCAGGTCGCAAGTTCATCGTCAGCCCCGTACCCGAAGCCAGGCTGAAGGAACAAATCTTTCCCCCCTGTCCCTCTCCTGCCTCTGCACCTCCTGTTGAAACAAGTAAGACTGGTGTGTGTGACCTTTAAAAGGTTAGCTAACAGTTAAGTTGTTTACTTGTCCAAATTAGTATGGGAGAAGTTCTAGCCTGTCTGATCATTTGACCATATAGGGCATGTTCATTGCCACGTTGGACTACCACATATGAAGTTGGTGAGAAAAAACTTCTGATGAAACATTATAGTAATGATGTCCAAAACAAAAATAAGAAATATGGTTGTAAAAAAAAAGCTAAAGTTTCCAACAACTTCAAACACACACAAAAATACACGCTAAATGACAGTCTACTTAGTCACACACACACTTATCGGATTAGGCTGTAATCCTTTTAGAGGAAATTGCCCAAATGTTCTGTGCAAATGCAATAATACACTGGCATTTATTTAATTTGATACTATAGGATCTTCTGGTAGAACACTGAAATATAAATAGCTGTATCTAATCTTCTATCTGATCACATGGAATTTTCAAAATGTATCAAAAATACCCTCTTTATTATACAATGTTCAAACAAACAAAAAATATAGTCCTTTAATATAGTCCTCTAATTCTGTACATAATGCTAAGGAGACACATGACATATTTTGTTACTGGACTCGCATACCTTGGCAAGACAGAGAGACTCCAAGACAAATCCAATCAGCATCACTAGACTAAAGGTAGTCAAACTTTAAGTGGTAACCGTCTCCTCCTGTTCACACTCTGACATATGCTGTGTCTATCTGTGACATGATACCAAAAAATCAATGAGAAAAATATTGAAACCTAGAATTACTAGTAATGCAAGTCAAGTGAAGTAATTGAAGGTCTCCATTGACAGATACCTTCATCACTCATATGATTTTACTGTGTGTGTCCCACTAATTGTCTCCATTGTGAGAGATTTCACATTTGATTTGATTTTACAAAGAACAGTGCAGACACAATCATTTACTTGGTCCTACATGGAAAATAAACCCCATTTTTGGATCTCCCAGAGAGTGAAAACAAACCATAAAAAGTAGATACTATTTGGACAATCTAACAGTGAACAGGATGGACTTTGTGGATTAAAATACTTTCTTTTTTCTAGTTCCTCCAGCTTTAGCTCAAGCTCCGTCTCATACTCCAGGCCAAGGTTTGGGGTTGTCCCAGTCTGCAGGAGCGATCAGCTTACAACAAGCCTTCAGTGAGCTCCGACAGAACCAGAATCAGTTTGACCCAGGACCCAGCACCGCCCCAGCCTCCATCCACTCCACCCATCCTCCTCTACAGCCTCCAGCAGCTTCTGTACCTTCACAGGCCAGCACCATCAGTGGATCCGCTCCTACTGTGGACCCTACCGCTGGACTTGTCCCTTCTAATTTAAACCAGGCACAGGAGCAGCTCCTGGATTCCTCCACCCCCTCCTCTGTGCCCCCTGTCTGTCTCAAGCCTCCTGGTTCCTCCTCCCCTCCTTCCACTGTGGTGAATCAGTCCATCCTTCAGTCACAGGTACTTTCACAGACAGTCATACAGGCTGTGTCCCAACCTCAGGGACAGGGGCAAGCACAAATTCAGCCCCAGGCTTTCACGCAGCCTCAGTCCCAAGCAACAGTTTCTGCTGTCAGTGCTACTTCAATACCTTCCACTTTACCACCGGCCAGCATCCCCCCAACAATGCTAACCTCCCCTCCATCCACCCAGACTGTTCCCCTTGTATCCTCTCCTCCCTCCTCTTCCACCCTTCCAGTTAGTGACGTCCCCTCCGATCATCCCTCAGTCAAATCTCCCATCTCTTCTACTACTTCTCTCACTTCCCCTGTCGTCCCCACGACTGCCATCCCGGGCCCTCAGCTTGCTCCCTCTACTGCTTCCCACCCTACCGCCCCTTCCTCCGCGTCCTCTGTGGGGCTCCAGCCAGTGACCACCAACGTTCCTTCAGTTCAACCAACCCTGGTGCACTCCCAGCCACAGACAGCAGTACTGCCTGGGCAGACACACACTCACTGTGGGGAATGTGATGCAAGGTGAGAGATGATTCATGTGTATTCACTTTTAAATTGGGCTGGGAATCACATCTCGATACTTTTTTGGTACAGACTAAAAAAACTACAGTTTTGGTTATTTCACATGCTCACATCACTAGTTTGAAGTGGGCGATGCTCAGTTGGAAAAGAGTGATGTCATGACTTCCATGCACCAATCAGGATTTAGTAACATTTGAATCAAAATGTAATGATGGTTTTCGGCCACTGTCAGTTTAAATCTGGTCAAACCTCACAGTCCAGATGAAGCAAATTAGCTTCAATTGTTGCTTATTTAGTGAATAGTGAATTTAAATATTATAAATATTTAATGTTTTAGAAAAAATTGAAAAATTGAAATTGAAAATTGAAATTGAAAACAGGTTTTCTGGGGCTTTAAGTAATTTATTTAGCAAAATGGCAGAACTTTCACTGATATCTTTTTTCAGGTGTGAGGCATCCACTGAGTCCCAAGGCAAACCGGATGATATCCAAGCTCTGGAGAAGAAGCTGCGGTCTCTCTTCATGGACCTCGGTGGAGGGGTGTCGTCCACCCAGGGAGACCTGCTAGCGACTGACCCTACCTCTGGAGCCTCTGTGGGAGGTACCTCATCCCCTATGGGCCCCTGTTCTACCTCCACCACATCTGTCACCACACCTGGCTCCAGCCAGCCAACCAATCCTCTTCAGCCCCCCTCCAGCCTTGCGCTGGGGTCACTGGGGTCACCCGCCCCAATCCAGGGCCCTGGAACACCTATTTCCACCCCTGCACAGACTGGTAGGTGGAAGGATGTTTTTCTGCATAGTGTCAGTTCAGCTGTTTTTATAGTGTTGCTTAATGACTTTATGTTTTCAATTTCCACAGTCATCCCTGCCTCATCCTTTGGCCAGACCACTCCATCCAAAGCCCCCTTATCCAGGGTTCCGGTGAGTTTTGCAGTGATAACAATATCATTTGTTGAATCTAGTTAGACCACTAACTGTATTATTTATTTAATTCTGTGGCCAGAGAGCAGGCCTGTTTATGTTTTTGGTGAAACTACCAAAGTAATTTACAGTACTACATTTTTAAAGGTGAAGAAGTCACCGTAATTTAATGTTTAGGAGTTATCCTGTAGGTGTTCCAGTATGTTTCTACTCACTTTCTTCACAACTCATCTAGCATGGAAATTTCTTTTAACATTCTCCCCAATGAACACTATTCTTATAACCTCCTCTACAAATCTTTTCTCATTTCTCCCACTCTCTCTGTCTATTCGTCACCTCTCTTTCTCTGGGATTAGGCCAGTTCTCCTCCTTCAGAACTCCTGCCATCCTTCCCTGGACCTTGTCTAATACAGGTGTTTTTTGCTTCTTTTTAAGAGTTGCTGTCTCCATTGTCATGCGCTGCTGTTTTAACACTGAGCTTACTAAGTCGTATCAGTTCTTTGCTGTATCTGTATTGGACTTATATGGATATTTGTTGTGTATAAATAGCGCTTCTGCTTATTTCCTTTATGTCTGACTCACTACAGTATGCACAAGAGCTAGCAAAACCTAAACCCTACGTGACAGAATCCTGAAAGGAGATCACAATCCAAATCTAATAAACAACTCAAACATTACTATCCATCTACATCAGTAATCTACGGAGGATTTAAAATGCTTAAATAAAAAAACAAATAAAAGAAATAAAGTGAAATACAAACTTGTATGTATTTCCTTTGTCCTATGTCAGAATTAAATGAAAAACATGTTAAAAGGCAATTATTTAGCCTTTATTTTAGTCTTTACTGAACTGATCATGAAATGACCTTTCCATTTCCCATTAAAATCAAATCACAGCACATCAAACAAGGTAAAGAGCATTTCATCGTTGGCCAGGAGATGAAAGCATAGACCTGCAAATAGTAAACGCAAAGCTTATATGGCATGAATTATCCATGTCACAATGGAAAAACTATCAGTTATTAAAGACAAAAGGCTAAATAATGAAATTAAATAATTTTAACATATGTTTTTTAATTTAACTATGGCACAGTGATGGGTATACAAAAAGAAAATGAATATAATATGTATGTTGTATTTCACTTTATTTCTTTTTTATTTAGGCATTTTAAATCTTCCGTAAGAGGAATATGAATGAAGTTAAGGTGACACTCAAACATAACAATTCCAAAAGAGGGAAAGATTAGACATTATTAGTAAACAAATAATGATGGAGGATAAAAGTGGGACTAGGGTGCAGACAGAGAATCAAAGAGGCAGCTAAAGAAAAAAGGAAAGGGAGAGATGGAAACACAATTGGAGGTAGCAGAGGGAGGTAGCAGGCAGACAGGATAGATACGTCACAGCAGACACAAAGTGCACTGACTTTAATTTCCAGACTGTTTTATTGTGGCTGTGAATGCTGCTGTCTATAAATAGACATTACATTTAACTGGAACAGCACACTGAATAAAAATATATGACTTGTAACTCTTTTATGAAAACTCTGACCTGCCAAGTCACTGACATTCACTTCTCGTCTCTTACGTAACTCCCACGGGCGAGACTTGTCCTCTTTGATTAAGATAATCCTGCTGTAGTTAAAGCTCACAAGGGTTTCGATTTTAATGATTTATTTTTTAATTACGATTAAAATGCTCACAAGGAAAAAAAAAAGACCTTGTGTGCCCCTCTGCATCACCTTGCGTGTGTGTGACACAAGAGAGTCTGATTTGGTGAAATTCGGAGGGATGATGCCGTCTGACACTGCTCTGTCTTTTAAAATTTACACACACAAGTGCCATTTGTGGTACGACACAAAGTCAAAATTTCAGACGAAATCTTTTGTACTCTGCTCAGTTCTGGGGAAGCCTGAGGAAAATACAGATCTACATATCTGATTGGACCAAGAGATAGGAATGTGTTTTGCCTGTTTAGTCACAGTTAATTGGATCAGAGCATAACAATGCAGAGCTTTGTATTACTAGGGCTTGGTGATAAGGGTAAATTATTATCACAATATCAGTTTTCACATATTTATATATATCATGATGATCCAGATGTATGGAGAATCACCAAAAAATACAAAGAATTGTGTTCCAGTATTATTTTCTTTACTCTTTATGTGTGTAAAACAAAAACTTTAGATAACTAATTTTGTGAGTTTTTTAAATTACAACTTGCTTGGAATCATTAGTTTGAACAATATACATTTGTAGAACAATAGCACGATAAATAATGGTAACATTGACCTATCACCCAGCCCTAGCTGCCCCAGTGTGTGTTTTTGACTAATCTGTGCATATGTGTATATATATATATATATATGGTATATACTGTGTATATATACAGCAGTGCCTGAACCTTTCCATGTTTTATTTTATTACCATTATTTTTTGTATCTAACAGTATAATTCCCTCTCTCCAGTCCCAGCAGCCTCTAGAGGACCTAGACGCTCAGTTGAGGAGAGCGCTGAGTCCAGAGACTGTTCCTGTCAGCACACACTCACAGGTACATAAACACACATATGTCATGGCTCAAACTAACACCATGTATATGATCAATGACACTGATCAATGCTAATCTGGTTTTTTCTCTCTCTGTGTGCTAACAACAGGCTTCTCACGGTGGCATATCTACAGTGGGACAAGCGAGTATGTATAGTATATTTACAAAATCTATTATTCTACATGAGTGTTTTTTATCTGCCTGTCTGATATTTGTAACATGTGTGTTTCAGTTCCCTTTTCTCTGGAGGAAGAAAATATGTCCTCTCCTGGTCCTCCTCCTCAAGGTGGAATTAAACTGGGGAGATTTCAGGTAAGAATTCCCTCCCACCATACACGAATATCTGTGCATTTCCATTACCATCTAAAAATGACATAATGAAGGTTTTTACTTTTGGTTGTGAGTTTAGCACTTCTTTGCCTGTATTTATCGCCTTGATTCAGATGTATTCTTGATTGAACTCCCTAGACAGTTCTCACATTTAAAATAGTTCAAACCCATTAAACAATTTATGACACACTCTGTTGTGAGAGTTTGAGAATACAATTTCATAGGGAAGTAAGGAGTTTTACCAAAATACACTGCATTTTACAACTTGTTTCAAGCTTTTTTGTTCATCAGATCACAGCTATCACAGCTACACTGGAAACGGGAACAAAAACATAAATAAACCAGAAAATAATATAGAGCATGTTTGGCAAAGTCATGGAAAAGACCTTGAATTTAAACCAGGACAATGAAGGAGAATCAAACGAGCTGTTGATCAGTAACAGCTATATATTTGCTAAAATCCACTGCTTAGGTTTCATTGGCCACTGAAGAGCCTCCTGTACAACGGCCGGCCTGCACTGAATCTTCCACCACCTCCTCCTCCTCGTCCTCTTCTTCCTCGTCCTCCTCCAGTCTCTCCAGCCCGGAGAACACACTGCACAAGGACTCCACGTCTCCTCTGAGAGGGGGAGGAGGAGGACAAGGTGGAGACGTCGTGGATGGACTCCCCCAAAGGACTCTGGGAGGGTCTCATCACCCCTCCCCTTTCACTTCCCCCTGCCCCTCCCCCAAGGCCACCACTACCATCGGACGCTTCCAGGTATTTCCTGTTTTCATCTTGTAGTTTAATAGGTGAGGGGTTCTTGTGTTTTTGTTTAAAACATCCAATAAATAAATAGTTTATTTTATCTTTGATCTGCAGTCAGCTGTGACAAAAGCTGGAAAGGAGAATAGTCGCTACTTTCTCATTCATACTCCTCCACCTTTCCTTCCCTCTTCTACCACAACAATTTGTTCTTTTATTCTAGGTCACCACCAACGCCGAGGCCCGTGTTGGCAGATTCTCAGTCAGTCGGGCCCAGGAGCAGAGCCTCGAGTCCAAGCAGAGTCCTCCCCCCGCTGCCCAGGCTGCTAATGGGCCCAGGGATCCCGGGCAGGTTCTGAGTCCAGATTCCACTCATAAAGCCTCTCTGCCCAGTCTAAACAACAACTCCTTCAATAACTCCTACATCAGCAGTGACAACGACTCCGAATTTGAGGATGAAGACTTCAGACGGGAAGTCAACCGCCTCAGAGAAAAGTGAGTTATCTTTTATTCTCTTTTTACCCACATCAGAGAAAAAAAACAATTCTGTTGGTCTTCCAACACCTTCTTCTCTCGCACCTGTCCGTCACCTCTACTTTAATAAAGCTAACTTCTTTGAAGAAAACTATATTTCTTTCTACTCCTTCTCCTCTTTTCTCTCTCTTTCAGTTAGTTTAACTACTCTAAGAAAAGTAAGCTGTGCTTCTCCTTTCTCCTCTTCTCTCTGCCCTTCAAGAATAAGGTTAACCACCCACTTTTTCTCACTACTTCTCCTGCTACTTCTTTCCTTGAAAAGGGATGTTCAGCGCTTCCTAGAAAACTGGGCTCGTCTCTCTTTCATCTTCATTATTTCTTTCTTTATTTTATTTTATTCTAATATATTCTCTTCCCTCTTTATACCACCAGGCACATGCGTGAGATTCAGGCCCTCCACTCCCGCCAGAAGGAAGAAATCGACTCTCTCTTCACCAGGCTGGGAAAGGTACAGTAAACTCATCTTGGTTACATTAGTACAGACAAAATGAACAGCATCACAATATAAAAAGCATCACACACTGTAAATTACAAAACAACTTCTTTGTTCTTCCTACAGGTCCCCCCAGCTGCAGTGCTCCCTCCAGTTATAACCTTGACTGGCAGGAGGAGGCGACCTACCAAAAGTAAATCCTCCAAATCGTCCAGAACAAGCTCCACGCACGGCAGCAAGAGTCCATTACAGCCAGGTAGGCTCTTTCAAACATTTACATTAAAGGTTCAGTTCACCTAAATCACAAAAACACATTTTCTCACTTACTTCTAGTAGTATCAAGCCACGCAGATATTTATGGAGATTTATCCAACTATCCCGATACAACAGAGGTGTATGAAGTTACACTAAAAATGACATTAAATAATATAACAGTAACATCTCTTCATAAAGAAATGCCTTGATTGCTAAGGATAACCACAGACCTTGTTGTGAACAGTCTTCACTGGAACTATTTCTACCGTAGAAATAGTCCTAATGATAGAGATGATGCTGGTGGAGTTTTGAATGCAATGTGCACCTTTCACCTCACCAAAACCTGGAAAAATTAAACCAAAAAGATGAGAAAAATATGTATTTTTTTTATAATTTGGCTGAACTGACTCTTTAACCCTGCACATCTGAACAGTAAATTACACCAAAATAATTACCCTACTCCAGTCCGCAGTCCACTACAGTGTAGAAGGTCAAAACATCAAAACATTTACCCTAATGTTACACCATCTCTGTGTTTATGCATCTGTGTGCACATGTGTGTGTGTGTGTGTGTGTGTGTGTGTTTATCTGCTTGGTTACTTGTGCATGTGGGTGTACGCTGGAGCAGGCTCGGAGCTTTAAAATTTCTGACTGCTTTCCCTGTCTGTTTTTCTGTGTGTGTGGTTGTGTCTATGTAAACGTGTGTGTCTGGGGGTGACGGGTGTCTTATCTTTCTGTGTGTGTGTGTGTGTGTGTGTGTGTGTGTGTGTGTGTGTGTGGCCTGTATGTGTCAATGCTGTCTGCGGTGTGTCGTTCCTGCCCTGTCCCCTCCTGCCTATGCCTTGTGCTATCTCCAGGCAGCACTTTATCCGCCCAGAGCGTCCCAACCATGTACCCCGGCCAGCTGGCTCTGTTAGCCCCAGGAGGATTAGCCGATTCGGGCAGCAGCACTCTGCTCCAGCCCCTCAAACCCTCTCCCTCCAGCGACAACCTGTGTTCGGCCTACACCAGCGAGGCAGCGCTCTCTGTGCCCAGCTTGTGTGCTCCCACCCCAGGTAGGAATATTACTGAGAGTCCCAGGCTGCAACAGGCCTCATCAATTAAGAAAAGTACAATTCCTCAATACAACTACACACAAATTTCCTCCTGAAATACTCTTTGCATGCAGACAAAGACAAATGCATGCAGTTGGTTTGTCTTCACTCCCTCACAACAAGACACTCCTCACCTGTGTTTCTATCTCTCTCTATCTCTCTCTCTGTCTCTGTGAAGCAGTGTGATGGCTAACGTACTGTTACATTCTTCCTGTGTATTCCTTCACCTGTGTCTCCTTCCTTCCCTCTCATCTATACCTTTTCTCTCTTCCTCTTGTCTCGTCTGTCTATATTTCCTTCTGTTATGTTTTTCTCTTTCCTGTTTTTTTTTTTTTTTGGTTGCTCTCCTTTCCTCTCATCGTCTTTCCTTTCGTTTTTTCACCTCTCCCTCTCTCTCTCTACTTCTTCTCCTCTTCCTTTTCCTTCTCCTCCTCTTGTTCCCCTCCTCCCTCTCTTCAGGCTGTGTAAAGTTCAGCTGGGGTTCGGAGCGTTTGGCCTTCAAGCCTGGCGGCAGGAGGACGCGCTTTCTGAGTACGCCCTGCTTGGCTCTTTGTGTGTAACGCTTTATTTCTTTGCTCTTCTCTTTTGCCCGTCGTCCTTACTTACTTTTGTTCTCATTTTTACTCCTATATCCGTCAAGTCACGGTCATCCTGTCTTCCTGTGGGTTTTCTTCTTTGATGGAGGAAGATCCTCTGCTTCTGATCTGACCAGTGTCCTGCAGGAAACTGGTGTCTCCAAAAAAGTCAGATACTCAGGAATTAGATGAAAAGATTTTTATAATCAAGGGAAAACAGCTGAACATAGACTGTTTAGCAGTTGAGGTCGAGGTCAGAATGACCAGAAAAAAGACTTTTCTAGCATAAAACAGAGCCTTTAATTTAGGGTTTGCTGCCTGCCGCAGATAAACAATCTTCTGCTGATTACCGCTTATTTTAATGGTTATTATTTACAAAAATCTTTGTCTTGTATTTTGGAGAAGATGATACTTTTTAGGTACAGAAAAAAGAGAAAGTTAGAGATAAGAGCTTACTGCAGGACACAGACAGTAACACAATTACAGTAATAGTCTCTCTGACATCCCAGAGCTTCCCATAGTCATCTTTACTTACTCTTAATCTTCTTTCTTTCTTTCTTTCTTTCTTTCTTTCTTTCTTTCTTTCTTTCTTTCTTTCTTTCTTTCTTTCTTTCTTTCTTTCTTTCTTTCTTTCTTTCTTTCTTTCTTTCTTTCTTTTTCTTTCAGTATTCTTCTTTCTTTCCATTTAACCTTCTTTTGACATGGTCTTCTTGACAAATAAGTCATCTTTTAACTTCACATCCAATGCCGTCCCTAGGCACTGCTGGCTGCGTTGACATTGTCAAAACCAAGTAAATAAATGCAACATAATTGATTGAAAGGACACAGGAAAGTGTTTATTGTCTGATGTTTACCCTGTAAAAGGCTGTCAAAAGACAGGAATGCCAGTCTCAGCATGACCTGTTAGCCTTCTGCAGGTGAAGTGTATCAACCAAATGACAAATCAGAATTTTGTGACATAAAACTTCTGTTTATTCACCAGCAACAGCAGTGACAGATCACTCAGTTTCACATATTCTATATTTTTTATTGGCAAAATATTCCATGAAGAGACCAAAACAAAAAAAATGTGTTAGTCTCAATACTTTGCAACGTTCCTACCCTGTGTGTGGCACAGGTTAGGAGCTTTCTTTTTTGTTGATAATTTCCTAAAACGGCTGGACAGGAACATGTTACCCAGTGCAACAGTGTGGCTTACTGATGCACTCTTAATGTTTTTTGGACATCAGTGGATGTCTGTGGATCAGAGGAATATGATATATTAGGCTACAAGACTACACATACAATACTTTTTAGTAGGAGTGATTCATTGATGGTTTTGTTCTTTTCAGGGGATTTGTTGACAATAAGAAAAATATGGAATTATCCGTTAAGTCCCTGCAAAAGTGGTTAGCAGATAAGACGATTTATAACAATAAAGTAATTTCATTAATTAAGCTGCACAGAAATGTCAGTCAAATATGTTTCATTTCCAAGATAACAAACATTGTAAGCAGCCAGCAACATACTTACAGTTGTATAACATTCAGTCCATTTCATCACTAGTCCGTAGAAGTTAGAGGTAGATGATGCAGTTTTGTTTGTGTGTCTCAGTCTGAATTTGAAACCATGACTGCTTTTAATTCTAAACTTCGCCTCCGTGAAAACAAGCAGACTAACAAGGAAAGACAAGTTCTGACCTGATGACTTGAGATTTCTGTCAGACAGTTGTGTTTTATTTTTAACAAGAACTGTATTATTTTCTTATTTTAATCAAACCCGATTGATTGTTATTTCTCACCCGTTTAAGCACAGTTCTGTTCACGTACTGTGCATCAGTTGTTGTTTATTTATGATTAAGAAAGTGTTTTTTCTTAACTCATATTATATTCATAATATGTAGAGTTGGTGAGATGTTTTGTGCTTGATAAAGAGAAGTTTATGAATGCTTCTGAATCCTCCGCAGCTCAGACCCTTTCTCTCCCTTCCTTCCCTCCCTCACTCCCCATCCTCCACCTCCCCACCCCCCTGGTCTCCCTCACCTGTCCCCCCTATCACTTGACAGCCAGGAGGGGAGAGAGACAGACCTGGGTCTCAGTAACAGGCAGCTTAGGTGCAAAACTTGACATAATATTAGCTTTACACTGAATCCATACTGATGTCCTTTGATAGATTTGAATCCTATATTGGACCCAGTTCTGGTATGGTGGCCCTGTGAGCTGTAGGGAGGACTCAGAATCACTTCAGAACCAGGGGTTGGTTACCCAAAAGCATCTGAAAGCTTTGAGGTGGTGTATAAGTACAACTATTTATCCACCTGTAGAGCAATTATTGGCATGAAAAATCTCATCTTTGAGAGCCTTTATTACAAAATATTTATATTCCAGGATTTACTGCTCTATTGCTGTTACAGTAACTGTCAAACCAAGCATCATGGCCTTTTTTGACTCAGTTGTTTATGTGTATAAAGATGGTAGCCTTGTGATTTGACATGTGGTCAGCCTGTCTCACAGTGCAGCTTATGCAGATACACGTCATGAGACTTGTGCTTGAAAATGGGTATCAATAGTATTTCTACGTTTTTAAAGCTACAGATAAAAACTCTCATCTCCAATTTGCTTTTTCTTTCAAGGGTAATTTTGCACTGTGTGACAGGGACTGATCTGTGTTTTAAGATGAAATTTGGGCAACTCAACCCCCCCAAGTGTTGTTTATTGACTACTTCAAGTTCAAATAATCATACTAGGATGCACTATGTGTTTGGTTGTCGGGTGTTGTGGGCGGGGTTTAACTCTGACTCTCTTCCAATCCTCCGATCGTTGTCTTCCGGCCGCGCAGGGAAGATGGTGAAAAAAGTCTGCCCCTGCAACCAGCTCTGTAGTAACTATCTCTCTTTTTGGTCTTTCCTCCCTCCATCCATCCCCCTCTTCCATCCTTGCATTTGCTCTCCCATGCTTTCACCTGCACTCTGATGCCTTTTAGATTTACACTTTATCCGTCTTTGCCAGATTTGAGATCAGTTCAGTTCAGCTATTTCAGCCACTGTGTCTAACAGGAATAGAGAAAACTGAAAAATGAGGCTGAAATGACTGAAGTGACCAGACGTCATCGATTCAAACTGACAGCGCATGCACCTGCAAACTCTCTCTCACACACACCAACACACTAACTCACCTGAACTGAACAGCTGTTCGCCACTCTGCCATGGAAACCGCCTCTGCCTCCCCCCCCCTCCTTTCCTCTCCTTCCTCGTCATGGCTTGTGGTCTGGACTACATTGCCCAGAATCCCATGCTGCTGCAGTCAGTCATGACTCAGCGTCTCCTCATTCTTATTTTCCTCCATTTTATTTAGCATGACATGACAATTTTTGTTAGATCACATTAGTTTATACTGGGTAATCCCTACGTATTATGTCCTTTTGTCATTAGATATCTGATATAAATAGATGATATTAATATTCTTTGTCAGTATGTCTTTGGGTTAAATATGTTTGTAAAGGAAATGTATCACCTCGTGCTGTAGCTGTAATCTGGATTTGAGACACAGTAAAGGAATGGCAATTTTTAAATTTGTTGGAAAATCATTAAAATACAGTTTTCCTTCAAGTGGGAGAAATAAAATCCTCTTTCCTGGCCAGAATGATCTGATAAAACTGTGTATTTCTCCTTTCAACTCAGCATTTATTGATTTTTTTTTTCCTCTGGTAGAGAGGCACTAACATGAAGAAGTACAGTCTTAGAACATGCCAAGTATCATATATAATTGTATTCTGTACTAGATGCTATATAGCACAACACATTCATGCAGACACCCTTGGCAGTTTGCAGTGTGTGTTCTTTTTTTTTTCCTGCAGTGAGTTTGCTATGACCAGTTTGATGATGAGAGTTGGCAAAAAGCAAACCGACCGCTGCTGTTAGAGAGCTTGAGTGCCATCTAATGTACAGAAAATGAAGTACAAACCTGAGATCAGTGATACACACTGCAACAGCAGCACTCAGTGGGCTGCCTCAGCATTGCTTCTTTGTGTGGGAGCATCTTGTAGGTGAATGCTGCTGGGCATGTCAACTTTACAGGTTGCCCGGTGTATCTCAGATCTAAGGCGAGATAAATCTTGAGAGAACATATGATAATTATCTAAAAAAAGATCCAGTATTTGTCAGAATTGTTGGTAAAAGTGGCCATGTTCCGGTTAAAATGTTGCTCTAGTATCATAGTTCCTCTCTGATTAAAACTAAACATTAAAACTAAACAATATTATTAAGTGACCATCATGACATGCCAGAACAGCCAGGACCTGCATTCATATTCACCCAGATCATGTTTGGACAATATCTCACATCCTTTACTCTCTCTCCTATCTTCTCCATCTCTCTTCACAGGGACCAGTAGCACCAACGCAGTGAGCGGTTCAGGCGGTTTGGGTCAGAGCCAGGGGGGCTCTCAGTGTCTGCCTCCCAACATATCAGCCCCCCACCAGAGGAAAGGAACATTCACCGATGACCTCCATAAACTGGTGGACAACTGGGCTAGAGATGCCATGAACCTCTCACAGGTTTACTGCCGTTTTTTTTTTTTATGATTCATCCCGGTTAAAGTTGTTTTGACAAAGAAAATGTTCCTTCAACAATGACTCACCGGATCCTGTATTTAGTTTACCAGACAAGAAGACAGATGGGGGGAAAGAAACTTAACTCTAAATGGTAGTTTGTGAGAAGCCAAAGTGGTTGGTAGAGTAAATAAACCTCAGCCAAAACCGACTGGCATTTGACTGATGATATGTTTTCATGACCTGTTTCCATTTGGCGCTTTCTGTGCATTTACCATGCCAGTAAAAGCAGAATCTTGTTGCTGGAAATTAATTTTCTTTCTTCAACTGGTGAAGCAGTAGCTGATGTTTACCACATTCGTTTCATGTCTGTTGGTGCACCTTTGGCTGCAACACTTCAGCTACATGTTATGTTAGAAAACATTTTACAGAATTTGTGACAGTGTGCAGCATTTTGTTAAAATTGGCCTTTGAACTTTTCCCAGAGTCACAGGTATAATAGATTCTTAATGTTGACAAAATAACTATTTTTTGTTATTAATTATTGTATGTTCAATAATTTTATATGCAGGTGAGTAAATTGAACTAAACACAGTGCTTTTTCAGGGTAAGAGGAGTGCCAAACAGCTGCAGCAGGCCCCAGCGCAGGGACACAGCTACGAGGTTAGATTAAAATCACACACACACACACACACACAAGTTGCTTACAGAGTCTGACTATTTTTAAACTGTTATGATTTTGGACGTCAATGTTAAACATGGTCGAAGTTCCATAACTGGAGGTGAACATACGTAAAAATGCTTCCTGAAAGTCAGAAGCCAGGGTTACAGCTGACTCTGAATGCTCCAATTGCAAAGTTAACTTTCCCATCGAATTGACGTCATATTGTTTGCGCATACCAACAAACAGCTGTCTGTTCCATAGTCTCTGTTGCTAACATTGTTCCATGGCTTGAATGTCCACATGCATATTTCAGATCAGATTTTGGCTGGAACATGTAGTGTTTGTAGTTATTGACGTAGCCTCCTGCAGTCTGCAGAGGGGCAGCTTCCTGGAGCTAACCAATCAGAACAGTGTGGGCTTATCAGGAGGGGGGGCTTTAAAGTGACAGGAGCTAAAACGGCCTGTTTCAGACAGAGGCTGAACTGCATAAAGGGTCAGTATAAGATAAATAAGGAGTTTTTTGAACTAAATAAATCACACAAAGATATTCCAGTAGAGCCCCAGAATAAAAATACAGAGCTGGGAATGTGCATGATATCAATCAATCAATCAATCTTTATTTATATAGCGCCATATCACAACAGAAGTCATCTCAAGGCACTTTTCACATAGAGCAGGTCAAGACCGTACTCTTTAATTTACAGAGACCCAACAATTCCCCCATGAGCAAGCACTTGGCGACAGCGGTAAGGAAAAACTCCCCTTTAACGGGTAGAAACCTCAAGCAGACCCTGGCTCTTGGTGGGCGGCCATCTGCTTTGACCGGTTGGGTTGAGAGAGAGAAAGAGAGAGGGACATGTCCCCTTTAAGTCATGCATCAAAACTCTGTATAGGATGTGAAGGCATTTACTGAAGTACAAAAATGATCTTAAAATGTATCTTACATTAAATAAAATGTTTAGTGTGAGTGTATTGCTACATGAGTGATCGTTTCTTTTTCTTTATCTGATATACCACCCACCTCTCCAGGCTATCCAGTCAGCCAGTCTGGGCAGGAAGTACTCCGCTCCCAGTCAGCTGTGCCCGAGCAGCATCGGAGGTTCAGCCCACCTCCCCACAAACCCCACCTCCGCTACCTCTTTAGCCGTCCGCAAGGGCTCCCTGTGCCACCCCCCTGCCTCCTCCACTCCACCCCAACCCCAACCTCCCCAGTTCATCCACTACACCCCCACCGCCGCCTACAGCGCACAGTGGTCCGGACCAGCTCACGGCCTGTCGAACCAACACCAGGCGCCGACGCAACCCGGGCCTCTGCTGGTCAGCACCTCCCAACCCCTGGGGCCCTACCCCGCCACGGTTGGCGGACAGGGCCAGATACCCGGGCAGGGGCCGCTCCAGGCTTTCCATCTGACCAACGCTCTGCAGAAGTCAGTCAGCAACCCAGGAGGACCCAACCTGAGGACCACGTAGGGCTGGGGGTGAGGGCTTGTTTAAATCATGGCCCAACTGGACTGGAGTGCTTTGGGCTAGATCGGCCGGAGAGGATGGAAGAACCGGAGGAGCGCGCAGAGCGAGGAGTTTTAACTTACAGAAACTGACCTGACCAAGAGGTGAAAAGAAAAAAAAAAAAAGAAGGAAACGAAAAGAAGAGGAGAGAGGAAATCAGGAATGCGACGTGGGTCCACCTCCACAGTTAGCGTGATGCATCTCGCCTCTGCTTCCATCCACGTGTGTGAGAAGCTGTCACAAACGCAGTCACACAATCTCCCTTTCTGCTGCGTTCGTGGGCTTGTCACAGCCAGCCAAATGCTTGAGTATAAAGGAAAAGACTCAAGAGTGCAATGTTAGAATGGCCAAAGAGGTTTTGACAGGGTGTGGGACTGGTGTTAATAACTGTTTGTGTGTGAGGTAATGTGTACGGGCTCGGCTTGGTCACACTTGTTCCATTTCGTGCTCTAAATTGAGTGAACTAGTCTGTACATGGAAGGGTTAGGAGGAAGGGGAGAGGACAGGTTGATGATATTGTGAAAATGGAGAAACTAAGAGTGTTGAAGAGATATTTTGGGCTGTTTTGAAACAAAGATAGCAGAGTATGAGGAAACTGTTCAAAGGAGGAAAACACGCAAAGGGGAGAGGTTACATCAGGTTTAGGGGGAGAAATTTCATGGCCGGCTTTTACAAAACCTCCTTTAGCCCTTGTGTCCACACAGCACCTCTTACAGCTTCTTACAACAGCAAAAAAAGTTTGAAAAGCTGTTTTTTGGTTGTCAGCAGCCTTCTTTTGCTAGAAGTATAAATAATATTTTGTACTTTCTAGCTTTCAGCATTTTAAGCACTAAAAATGTTCTCAAGCTCTCAGAGCAGATAGGAACATGCAACAGTGCACTTTTTCCATAAAATGTAAGGTGGAAACAATGTAGGCAGTTCATAAAGAAGTAACTGGTGGACACAGAAGGGATCATAGCTGGCCATCACATTAGCGTTGTCTTGCTTAGTGCTCAGTGTCAAACATCAAAGGCTCTATCACTCTGAAATCAAACAGCGGCAGCAATTTGCATCATTAATGCTCACAAAGAAGGATGCAAATGGCAGCAGATGAAAGCTTTGATGTCAGGTGAGAGAGCAGCATTTGGTTTGAGTTCAGGCAGTGTTTTTTCTTCAGTTTTCAGAATTTTTGTAACCAGGAATTCTCCTCAAATTCGTTCAAAGCACAGAATCGAGAACAAATCAAGAACAAAGCAAACAAATTGAGATTTTGAACGTTCGGGAGGGGAAACTGAACTCAAGCCTGTTTAAGAGCAGGTAGTAGTCTAGCGCTCGGCGACTTGAGAAAACCCGTGACAGCCGCTCCTCTGTTACCTCCTGTGTCTTGTTCCTCCCTCATTCCTACAAAACCAATCAAAGAGATGAAGAGAGGTGGAGATAAGAGAGTAGATGAAGAGTGAAACAAGCGTTTATTCAATAACAGTCAGACACCTCATCTGTTTCCTTTTACACTGCTTACACCGCTGTGTGCACCATTGCTTAGAGTACTGAATGGACATGACAGATGCTTCTGCATACCAAATGCCTCTCGACCAATCACAACTCCATCTCTTCTTCCATCCCTCTCTCCGCCTCTCTGTTGCCATTTGAAGCAATAACAACAGAAACCTTTTAGAGGAGAAAAAAAAAAAAAAAAGCCCAAACATGAGAGAACTCAGCGTGAAAAAGTGGCCTTGTTATCAGAATAATATCAGAGTCCCTGTACAGTTTGTGTCGCTGTTTATTTTTAAGAGTGTCAGCTATGATGATTCCATTTTATTGTTTTATTTTTGGTTTTGTTTTGTTGGGTTTGTTTTTGCTCGCTGCCCCCCAGCTAGCAATCTGATACACACACACACACACTCACACACACAATGCATGAGACATTCAGATAAATACACAGACCTGCATACACAAACACACACACAGTCATGCACAGACTTATGTAAATACAAACACACACACACACATACATACACACACACAGACAATGTTGGAGGCGTAGCAGCCTTTTAACCAACATAGATCTATAGACTAATGCCTCAGTTCTCAGTGTCATCATTAGGTTGGTTTCATCATTTGGATTGAAATGATTGCAATGTACATTATTTTCATCATTATTGTTGTTAATGATTATTATTCTATTTAAAAAGAAACAAAAAACAAAAACGTGTTCTGTCGATGGACCTGTTATACGCGCACATCGGTGTACGATGTGGAAACACTGTGATTATTGTTGTTTATTATTAGCAAATGTTGTTGGACAACATTAGTTTTAGGGTGAAATGTCACATATTAAAGAAAAAAAAAAAAAGCATACGGAGAACAGTTTGGGGTCCTTTCACTTTCAATTCACTGCTTTCCGCAAATGAATTGTCACCAAAATGTGAAAATTAAAAATAAAAACCCTCTTCTTCAATAATAGTCCTTACATCCAGTTACTAAGGACATAATCACAAAAATAATGCCTTACCAATAACTATTCAACCGCAGTTTCAGTTCATCTTTATACTGTAACTGATTGAATTGAAAGTCGAAACTGACCTCCAAGCCCAATTACAAACAGGAGTGAACGGCAGGATAGTTGATATTTAGATAATAAAGTAATGCTAGCTATTTTTTTTTCTTAATACAGTACTTATATATCAGACACTTTAAAATAGCCCTCCTCTTCCCTTTTCCCCCTGGTTTTGTTAGATGAATGTGAATGTATAAACCAATGGTGTCCATTTTATTGTACTTGAAAAAAAAAAAAAGTCTGTCTTTTTATTTTCTTTGCTCTCTTTGCTTCCCCCCCCCCCTCCGACCTCCCTAGAACCTCTGGTGTGAACACTGGAGGTACTTACTAGTGCCTTGCATCCTTCCTGTTGCTTCTTCTTTCGTCTGGGGCGGGGTCGAGGAACTTGGGTTAAAGTAAGCACACTTGACAGCGTGTGTGGAGTGACTTTGAAGTCGGCGGTGATGACTGGACTTGGTGTTTAGTGGAGCGGGCGTGCAGGAAAATAACGGCTTGTTGGTAGCTGCTACTGTGTTGCGGTTAAGTCTCCATGATTTGTCTCTTGAATTTCTGTTTTTGAATTGATAGAAAGATGAATTGACTCTTACTCTGCTGCCATTGAAGCCAATAAAACGGACCGCCGGAGTGAGACAGAATCAGAAAAAGCATCATTTGAAGTCAGCGTGGAGTGTCTGGCAGATGCGTGCTGTGCTTTACTTACGCACGAGGTCTGACGGTGCGTCTAAGGCCCGGTTACACCACCAACAGGATGAAAGATGGAGAGAACACCAGAGTTTATCAGTGCCATTTTTTTCAGGGTTTTAAATGTAGATACGGGGGAAAAGGGAGGGGAAATATTTTTTCATTTTAAGGAGGAAGTTGATGAGGATTGTATTTGAAGCTTGGACCACTCTGTACTTAAGAGGCACAGGTGCAGCATTAATACAGCAAACTTGAAGATATATTCTTTTAAATGGTAACTAATCTCTAGCGTGATACGGATTTTATACGTGGAAAACATAAATCTGAGACAAATGAAATAAACAAAACACCTTGAAATCAATAGAGTAAGGTTAAGAGACTCCTCTGAGCTTTATGTTTCAATACTTTAAACTCTGTATCTACGATAGCTGGACAAAAAAATGTAGCAGGGGTCACGATATTCTACTCTGTCAGTTGAATTGGGATTAATGTTTCTTTTGGTGCACAACTTTTGTTATTGTACAGTCAAGCGTAAGTGCAGAAATCTCACTAACTGCACCATGGCACATCTACTTTAAACTCCAATAGATTTGCAGTGAAATTACCATAACTGAAATTGACCACATACAGAGAGAAAGTCCAGCCCCAAAGCGAGCATATAGAGCCATGTCCACATGCACAAATAGAATATGTTACTATGCGTTTACAGATTTCATCAAAAAAAAAGCAATTATGAGGCCAGCAGCACTGTACTGTCCTTTTTAACAGATTTGATTGGGAGTGACTCCTCATTTGAGAATTGCTGCTACCGGGCAAAAAAAAAACATGCATCTGCAAAAGGTATGAATATTTTGTCATCCACTCCGATTCCCATTGTATGTTTCTGATGCTGCACCGTCGGGGTTAAAACAGGTTTCGTTCATGGCCGTGTAAGCCAAAAATGTAAGAATGTGTCTAACCTGGCGGCATCACAGTGCAAGAGGTGGTGTGGGTGATGGTGGTGATGATTGTACTGTGAGTGATAATGGAGGTTAAAAAAAAAAAAAAAAAGTGATGGAAGTGATTGGTTTTAGATTCAAGGCCTTGACACCCTTGCCCTCCTCTTTTCTCGTTTTCATTTGTCAGTGCAAATGAAACATATCTGGTACAAACTTTGACATTCACTTAAAAACCTAACATCTTCTCTTTTTTTTTTTGTTTTGTTTTTTTGTTTTTTTTTGCTGGGAATGGGTGTTCTGGGTTCAAATAAATACACGAAGCGGTTACTTTGTAAAGTTTGTACAAAAAAAAAAACATAGCTTTTGCCTGTTTTTTTTTTGTAATATTTTCCATTTCTCATGAATAACAATGCAACATTTTTACTACTAGGCAAGTTTGGTTGAAGCTGTGAATAATCATTGAGCCACTTTGCTTTAGTTCTGGTCATGATCATTCTTGTTTATCATGATTTGTTTAAAAGAAGTCAAAACCTTTAATGATGCCACCAACTCAGTGCCATTTGACTTTTTGTCAGTGGAAAGGAAAACATCAGAGGTGAAGAGTTTAAAAGAAAAAAAATGAGAGTGTATTTACCTGCTTTTTACTCACTGGAGCTGTTTTGCTTGCCAGGTAACATCCTGGGTTTTCACTTTGCGATTGCTCGAGCCTCAAATGATTTCCACAGTAGAAATTTGATAATAATTTTGCTGTCTCTCTTCTACATACAGTATATACTATGAAAGGAATGCCTTCTGTGTAATGGCTGCAATGCAATATTATTTAAAGTTACAGTACGCTATCAAGCTCTGCAGTTACAGTTGGGTTTGATGGTTACACCGATGCTGGAGGACTGGTGTGAAGTTTTTTTTTTTTGGTTTTTTTTTTTGGAGTTGTAGTGGAGGACTGTTACTGTGAAAGGCTCAAGAGGTATCCAGTGTGGGCGCTCATATTGTGAGGTTTCCTGAAGTTAAAGTGGAGAAAGGAGGATACTTTTTCTTGTGGCACGTACAGTGTAGCAATAGTTTTTAACTCGCTCACATTTAGAATCAGTTTCTGTTGGTGTTTTTGCCTGTTTCAGGACTCGCTTACCCTTTATGCTTTTTACTGTAGAAGTGCCCACATGTAAAGAAAAAAAAATGCCTTTCAGTGCACCAACAGATCAACACAAACACACACATGTCCACACATATACATACAGATTCATTCAGTGCATCTCCTTGCTGTTTCATGTAGCTTGCTCCTGTGGAATGATGTCGAGTCTCGAGCACAGCAACAGTTTCTTCAGACTGTTACTGCAGACTTTTTTTCTTCTCAACATGTTCATTATATTTCTATTCTCTCTGATCTTCTCACGTTTTTATTCTTTATTTCTCACTTGTTTGATCCGCAGTTTTAATGTCTCTAGCGGCACCTAACTTAAGTGGTTTCATTTTCTGTATTGTATTTGACGTTGTACAAAAGTGGTTGAATTAAAATAAAAGCAACACATGGATGAATGAATGAAAGAAAAAACAAAAAAATACACGTAGGGAGTCATTGGCAGCCTTTAACGGTATGTTTTGCACTAAGTATAGAGTGTTCAAGCTTCATATTAAAAAGAAACTTTGCGCTTTGCGCTACAATACAATGGAATTTGTTACTTTATTTGTAAAAACTTAATAAATAAAAGTTGTTTAAATGAATGGTAGTGGTTGGACTTTAATGCAGAATTTGGGATGTTGTAAACTACAGTAGTATAATGAAAGTCTCTCTTCTGTTTACTGTGTATTTTAATATTCAGAATGATGTCTTCTCACCAGGCCTTTAGGTCACCATGGAGCACCAGAACTACTTCAGTAAAAGACAGATGGACAGACAGGTACACAGTGACAGAGACAAACAGTAGAGGCTATGAGAGTACAACACTGATAGTTTTATGTTTTATTGAAAGGTTTGTTTTTGACATGTTGGGACTTTTTGGGACCTTGCATGTTAACAATTTTATCATCTCACAGTCTCACCCATTAAAAAGCAATTGATTTGATGTATATACAAATAATACAAGCCAAATGGCCAAAAATAATTGAGATATCCAATATAAAATTCAATAGCATTAGTGTGTAATCACTTTATAATCAGGAAACTCTGATTGGCAACGTCGTGGCAATTTTGCAATTCCTCTCTGACCCGGAGAAACAAGACAAACATCTCTTACAGTATTGTCAGACTTTATTAATGCTCAGAGCATGGTACACAGCACAAAGTTAGTTTGTATTATGCACACAGATGAAAAACTGTTCCCACCTTTTACACCTTGGAACTCTTCCCTCTTGTCAAGACTGCTTCTTCCAGTAAACATCCTTATGTAAGGTACTGTGGAAATCTTGCAACCATCTGACACACCCTGTTTGCCTTGGCCAGTCAGCAAATTCTCAGCTCACACTCCCAAAGACCAAGATACACATTACATGAACCCTTCCGTTACAATGATAGTACTTTAGTGTGTAATCAGGCTTAAGTTCTCTCAGTTAAAGGTTACATGGTAAGATTCAGAATGATCAAACATAGTGGAAATTAAACTTTATTTACATGTGCAGTAACTGTATTAAAACACGTGCAATAAAGATGTTCAAACTTGATTATATGTGTAGTATGTGTAATTTCCCTCATAGCATTATTAAGTTTTGGTCAAAATTGTCAGAAACGCTATCATTATTATTACTAAATCTTTCAGCAACAAGGTCATTAAAAGTGCTTTGCGATATTAACATGAATAGAAATGATGTGCAGTTACACCGCAAGACATGAATAAATGGCACAAGAAGAAGCAAAGAGAGGAAAATTACTACAGTGGCCCAACAGGAAAACCTCTCCTTTAAAAACTTTACCCAAGTGAAGTGTTTCTGCCACTAACTTCTTAGGTTTAAGCCAACTGAAATGATCTTAGAAAACTTAAAAAGTTTTAAAATCACAGATTTTTTTGGAGCCCAACATACTCCAAACAAGTAGAAGAGACTTAAGTGAGTATAAAACATTTTTTCTTCATTTGGTCTACTTGAATATATAAGCAGACAGAACTGCATTTGTTGCCAGTTTGTCACATTTTTTCAAGAAATGCATCAGAATGACTCAGTTTTGCCCAGCACCTTAGACAACACCCCTTCATACCAAAATGAGACACAGGTTTCTCTTGTCTCACAGCAAAAAGTCATTTCTTGTTGCAGTACTTTTCTTCTCCACATGGATGCAGCACTTAATTGAATAACTTTCAAGATATAATGCACACACTGGTTTCCCTCCAGTTGTCCTGACCATATTAAACGACTTCTTGCTTCGAGACCAATCAGGAAATAGCACATCGTGAGGTGTGAATCCCTGCTTATTATCTGTCGCCATGGATACAATGAAAATAACCTGGTCAGGCCAGAGGGAGAGAGACCTTAGGAAGGAAGGGAGGAAGGAAACTATGACTTACCAGTACATTATAACAATAAATTTCCATCGGGCTGTTTTCCTGCTATGATATGAATACTGCACTGCAAAATAAGTCAACACTTTGTGGCTTGTGATTTTATATCAGCCTTGTCAAGTTAGACTGAAGAAATTTCATCCAGTTATCTCAGTGCTTCAGAATATTAACTTATTAGTTCTGAAATTTCTCACTTTGATGAATGAAACTTTTTCCCATTGTGTTCTGAGATATTTTGAATTCACATACCTTGTAAATTAGCTTGATAAGCCTGACTACCATTCAAAAACGTTCCTATAACTGTCATTTTTTGCAGTATATAGCTTTTGTTTTCAGTCTTGGGAACCACAGCCCGGTGCAGGGTTTACAGGTGGACTGACCCAGGATGTAAAGGTAAAATTTTTCAAATTGTTGGTGTTCTAAACATTCATGTGGAGGGAAAACCTATTAAAACGATTATCCTACACTACATGACCACAGTTTATTCTGTTTTTTTTTTTTTTATGATTATAAAGGTTTTTCTGTTCTGTTAGGTTCCATGGAGTGTAAAGATCAGAGCAGATGGAGTGAAACCCCCATGAGGTGAAACCAAAGCCACAGCTTCACATAAACAGTTTACACCATGAACTACAAGGTCTCACATTTCCCCTTCAACACAAAACGCCCACTAAGCTCATGTATATGCCAAATAATGAATCTAGAAGAGTATTTTTTTTACAATGTGTGAACTTTTCCAGGTGGCAGACACAGAGTGAGAGAAAATCATAATGTCAGTACAATTTGACTGGGATTATAACCAGTTCTTACTCATGTATGTCTTGTTTTTGCTTCCAAATCTGGCAGGAAACCACTAACATTTGGGGCCCTGTTTGGCTAAACGGCCTGCCGATTTGGGAAGTTACTGTACGATTATTCAACACAGATGTAAGATTAGTAGAAAATACTCATAGGAACTAAGAGCTTTTGAAGTACAAGCTTAGTAGTTACATCTGGTCACAATAAAAGGGCCAATGTGGCTTTAAAAGTTAGAGAGGAGAGACAGAGATGAATGAAGGTAGAAAATCAGCTTGTGTGTGTCGTCAGCTTCAATAGCATTTTCTTGTGTGTACAGCACGTGACGCCTCCATCCATTCAGCCTGTTGTCGTGACCAATTAGCAGACTTACATTAGAGTGGATGCAATGAGAGGATGCTCTGAGAGACAATGAGAGGAGAGCGGCGGGGGGAGAATGGTGGTGAGACGAGAGGAAGATAAGGGTGGGTCGTCACATTTTGTGCGTGGGAGAAGGTACTAATGCACAGGCTGCAGACAGAAAGAACAGCCAGTTCTATGTTTCAGTTTATGTAAATTTCACAACCACAGACTGAAAAAGCATTTTCCTGTATGAATCTACAGTGTATATGCATAAAAACTGCATGTTCTTATCACAACAGAAAAAAAATCAGAAGTCATATTCCTTTATTTGTATATATTGAGCTCGTTTTTAAGTTGTGTAGTATTTTATAATTACCAAAAACACATAAATTACTGAGAAGATTGGCCTCTACTTGAGTCCACAGCAATGACATAACCTGAAACTACATGTAATCATCAATTACCCACCAGACAACTATCATGACACTGTCATTTGGAAATCCTAAATGAATCTTAAATATTGTTTCACTTACTGAACAGTGACATACAAGCAGTTTTTTCCCACCCTTGTTTCAGCTGACCTATGTAAACCACTGCTGAACCACAGGACCTGCATATAAAGAGTCAGCGTGAGCATCACTACATTGTTGCTTTTTATTCTGGGTGCAACAAGATCAAACTTTGGAAACTTCGCTGGGCTGCTTTACAGCACAACACAGGAAGTGGTCACTGTTTTTCCAGCACAGACGTGCAACTCAGACTTTCGCAATAGATGGACCTAAAATAAAATCAAGAAAGTTAAAATACTTGATCCTCAATAAAGCAAACAATAAGATGAACATACAAAGAAATGAAAACCCGTTAATCAAGAGGCGGTATTTCTTTGAGAGTGTTTATGGGAAATGTGGTCTTTCTATCAACATAAGACTATTTGTTTGACCATGATATATTGCTGTTTAACAATATTATACAAACATATTTAATAATTCAAATAGTTCACAGTGTGATTTTCTAAGTGTAACTGTAAAATCTTCACTTTACGCTTCATTAAAACCCAATTAGCTAAACACAAACAGCATGGGACAAAGTAATGCTGATATTATCATAACACGGTAACATTCACAACATTGGTATCATATGTCTAAACTGGTTATTATTGCTGTGGCGAGACTAACCGCAGATTTTTGTAATATCTATAAACACAGATAAATACCTATTACATAACCTTTTTAGCTGACTGAGAGTTTCCATATGGGCCTAATGAAGGACTGTGTGTGTTTACTAAACAGTGGTCGCTGTTGCATTTCTTGTTCCTGCACACAACACACCCAGAATTTTGGGAACAAGCCATTTTAATTTCAGAGTAATTTCATAGCAAAACCCCCAAAACTGAGAACAAAATCATATAAATGGCTCTTATCTTTTCCCTGAAAGTAATACAGATTAACTCATAACTTTATGATACATCCTGGACAGACTACAGACTACAGACTAATTCCTCAGAAATTAATTAAAATGTGAAATTCAGGGTAAACAAGATTTTGACATCAACTTTTTTTTGCTTAAATCACAAATTAGGTTTTGATAGCACCATGTTTGTGTATAAAAAAAGTATGTAAATATGTCTCCCTTCTTTTTTCTTCTTACTCGTTTACTCACTCATTAACCCATCTGTTGCTTCCCAGCTACCTTCAGCTGCCCTTGAAGAAAGCATTTAACCTTGTCACTGCAACCTGACTGTGTTAAGCGTGACGTTACTGAAGTGGAACACTCATGCTGATGGCTGGTCTGGGTAAATACAGGTTAGGTTAGTGCTGATCAAATCTTACTCACTAAGAGATGAGGACAAGCAGATGAATTATAGACGAAGTTTGAAGATCTAAAACAACTGAGGTATATAAAATATCAGGATTAATATAGAGATTAAGTCCATTTTATTGTAAAAAAAAAAAAAAAAAGTAGTGGTAATATTTGGTTAAAATGGTGTAAGATCATTTTCATTCGTTTCTGACACTGAGAAATAATGATCTTCATCTACTTGCAGTGTTGGACTAGTTTGGAGGAAAATCCCATCTTTTATGCAGTAGCAATGATGTTGCAACCCTGCCGTGTTTAGTGTAATCCTGTAGCTGTAGGTTTCTGCTGGGTGATGTGGGCTCCTTAGTAGAGTCATTACAGGTTCCCTCTGCTGTTTCCTTTGGCTTTAGAGCAGCTTCTCTCCCCTCGTCTGTTTACACAGCCCGGATTAACACGGTACAGACTTAAATGGTGCACCAGTTAGTCTGCGGACAGAGAGTGTGTGTGTCTGTCTGTCTGTGTACATGCGTATTTTAAGTCCATTTTCAGTAAAAGTGTGTGTCAACCTGTGTATCTTAAGTGTTTTTCCTGTACACATGTGGTCATGAATGTGTGTACGTGTCCTCTGTGTGTTTGTGTGTGTTTAAATAGACCAGAGGAAATGGAGTGTAGCTGAACACAAACAAACACTGTGTATCTCTACACAGACCATCCAGCAGGCCAAAAGGCTGCAGGTTCAGTCCTTGGAACAGACACTTTGACACTTTGCTGAAGTGCCCTTGAGCAAGGAACTGTGCCTGCTCACTCATTGAAAAAAGATGTAAGTTACACCATCATTTATTTTAAATGTCTTTGGTATGAATGTTATAAAGTGAAGAGAGTGCAGGTGTGCCAGCAATGAAAAACAGTAGGAAAATTGTGCTGTCCAGCTCTACAGAAGGTGTTTATAGTGATTGGTTTAAAAAGAATTCTGGGTAAATCAGTGGAAATGTCTTTCTAGGCTGTTGAAAACATCCTAAATGCTTAGCTAGGCAAAGTAAATAATGTGTAATATCATGAAAAAGACATTTGCAGCCACTTCTGCAGTTTTGTACAGTTCTTAACCCCATTTACCATGGTAACAGTAACCAGGAAGAGGAGGCCTTTACCGTGTGAAATCACCTGACACAAAAATTTTTAGAGAGTGAGTGTGTGTGTAGGAGAGGAAATGAAAGCCAAAACCATGGACAGTGAGTGAAACCCGTCCTGATATGAGCTAACGGGTTTCATACTTACAAGGTACCGCACAACCCAAAACACCTACGTATGATTATCTGATGATGTTACAGGAAGGAAGCTTTTCTTTTAGGGTAATAAACATAGAGCACATCTCATGTAATCCTGTACAGACTTGTAGATTCTCATACTGTGCTTTGTGGTTTTTGAACCTACAGCTTCCTCGTTAAAATCAACTTCAAAGTGTGCTGAAAAGGTACAAATTGTCAGCCATAAACCATATCGGAAAGAGGTTGTGAAAGAGAAACACAAAAGCAGTGCTGCTGCCACTGTACTGCACAAATAAATGAGTGTCAGAGTTTGAATAAACAGACACTTCTGCCTTAAAAGTATGCATGACCAGGAATGGACTGTATCCAAATGATATAATCACAATAATTAACCTATTAAGAGACTAAAAATTGGTTTCTAGTGTCTAATTATCATGGAAAAATAATCATATAAATGACATAATTACAGTGTCATTGCTTACGTAGACAGAGATACGGAGGTATGCTGGTTCATCCTGTATTTCCTGGTATCAAACTACTTGCATACACAGATACACATTATCCAAAATACACACACACACATACACATGCTAGATGCAAGCAGGTGAGAGAATGTCCTTAAACAAACACTCACTAACTGCAAGAAAAACCCACATTACTAATTTACTGCAGGTTTTAGTGGTCACACGTACTTGGTCAAACACACACACACACACACACCTCCTGAGAGTCTAGAAACCGATTGATGTGTCATGAGTTGCGTGTCAAAATGCATTCATTGTGTGCTTGTCTCTTGTGTGCACATCTACTGTACTTGTATGGGCCTAAATGCCGTGTGTATGACTGATGTGTGTGTGTGTGTTTGTGTGTGTGTTTGTATAATGGTAGTTGATCAGTGAACTCTGTGTGAGCTGTATTTTTCCAGGTACTCCTGTGTGTGTGTGTGTGTGTGTGTTTCTGTGGTTGTTTTATGATCCTGAGAACTTTTAAGATACAATCTGGCCTTGACCAGTAGACTTTGCTATTATAAACCTGTTCCTTATTACAGGGGGAGGGGCAGGGGAGGTTGAGAGCATAAGGTTTTTCCTGTGTGTGTGTGTGTGTGTGTGTGTGTGTGTGTGTGTGTGTGTGTGTGTGTGTGTGTGTGTGTGTGTGTGTGTGTAGACCAGGTATGGGGACATAATTCTGTTTACACATTCATGTTGCGGGGACTCGCCTCCCTTATGGTAACAAAAAGCAAGTCCCCTTAATGTAAATCATTAATTTTAGTGTGAAGACTTGGTTTAAAGTTAAGGTTAGTTTAGGGTTATGTTAAGGTCGGGGTTAGGAAATGAATGTAAGTCAATGTAATGTCCTCTGAGGTGATGGAAACACAACTCTGTGTGTGTGTGTGTGTGTGTGTGTGTGATGCAGTAACAGAGTTGCGGTTTCTGCAGGCAGAATGCAGTTTGTCTAATGTGACAGTGAGCTCTGTGGTTAATGCAGTGATCTCTACATTAAATACTGTGTGCAGCTAATGAGCCAAGACAGAGCTGATCGCTTGTAAATGCAGCTTGGCTCTGAAGTGAAAACACACACACACACACACACACACACACACACACACACACACACACACACACACACACACACACACACACACACACACACACACACACACAGACCAGTGTAGCTGCTGAGTGGCCTTCTCTGCTGGCAGTAAAAGCACTCTAATGTCCAGCTTTTTGAGTGTGCTGCTGTTGTATGGGCTTGGCTGTGAATTATTTCACTATGAATTAAACATGATGGGAGTCCAATCTGCTGACAACAAGGAATCCCAATGTTTTCAGTCTGCTGACAAAGCTGCCTCTAATCTGCACTAAAAAAGTCACATTCAGGCAAGAGTTGGGAGGCATTCTTTCTATCACTGTTTCTCTCTTTCTGTCTGTCTGTACTTCAAGTAACAATACTTTTTTATAAGTTGCACAAAACACAACTTTTTGTCCAGTTACTAACATCCCTATACAGACATGCAAAATGCAGCAGCGTAAGAAGAATTCAGATCCTAAACTTACTCCATTACAAGTAGATGTACTGCATTCAACATTTTTACTTCAGCACAAATCTATAAGTATCAATACTCAGCATGCAGGATGTTGAACTATTACTTATGAGTAGTATTAAATTATATTATTTTATTGGATGACTATCTCTGACGTATTAATGTGTCAGCGTTATTTTTATGTTATAACAGGTTGAAGTGGAGCTCATTTTAAGTGCTTTATATACCGTTGGATAGTTTCATCCATTGTAATACTATCTTATGTATTTTTAAAGCTACATTCGCAGTGAAATGAATTTGGGGAGTTAAAAGTACAATGTTTCCCTCCAGAATGTAGTGAAGTTTGGAGGGAAACATGTTTGACACATTTCAGAGGACAAGCAATACTTAGTAGGGAGGCAACATTTACCACAAGTCTGCTCACAATACAGATTCAGTGCTTGGGAAATAAAACAGGGGTATAGTCTAGATGCCACTATTGTCTGCAAAGCTTTTTTTTTTCTTTATTCCTCTTTTGTTTTTTGGAGGAAAGCTCCTGGGTTGCCAGGGATGAAAGGGCTTCATCCTGCAGAGCATGAATGTGCTCAGTGAATTTCACAGTAATGAACCCACTAAATTTTAAAGGTCTTATGTAATGGGAAATTTTGATGGTTTTGATGACCTTACATGGTCATAAAAAAAAAAAGGATTCCTCCTCTGAAGGGGCATGAATTTCCAGAGAATTAACTGGAAATCGGGCTAATAGTTGTTGAGATATTTTGAAACTGTGAAAATATTGTGAAGCTGTGACAACATGCTGTAAAATACTGTAAACAAATCCAATCATGCAAGATAAGACCTGAAATGATTAGTTAAATAAATCAATAAGTTGAAGCAAATCTCTTTCTTGTAAGTATTACAGCAGAGTTTCTGTTGTTGTTGTAATAACAGTAATGTTTTAAGTACAGTTTAATACTCATGTTTCAATGCTTCAAATAGGAACAAAGGCAACATAGAGCTTAAGATCTGCTCTTAAATGTTAAATGTGCTTATTGTGCTTAATCAATTGTCACCAATATTACCAATATACATGTTTGTGTAAATGGAAGTTATGTACATGTATGTTTTGCCTTTGGAAGATTGGTAGCTCTTCTTTCTTTTAACTCGTGTTTCAACTGTGTTATTATTGAATTAATCAAACAATCACGTGCATCTGGAAAGCACGCAGGAAGGAGTTTAAGTGGATTTGCTGTTCATTGAGTTAAAAAATTCAAAGTTGCATTGTAATGATTTTTACCAGGCAAAACAAAGAAGAAATATCCTCATTCAGCATTCTTTTTGCTCTTTTTCTTTCCAAACAAAGTCCTTCCAGCCCTGCTGAAGAAGTTGCAGATTCTCTTCAGTGGACTCTAACAATGGCAGCTGCACCTCGAGGTTTTAGTGAAATACTCAACAACCATTGAATGGATTGCCATGAAATTAGTTACAGATATCCATGGTGCCCAGAGGATGTATTATGATGACTTTGGTGATCAAAGTCTTCACTTATCCGGTGAATTATCTCAACATTTACTGGATGAATTGGCACAAAATTCTGCACAGAAAATCATTGTTCTCACATGATGAATCCTGATGACTTTGCAGATCCCTGATGTCTCCTTTAGCGCCGCCATGAGGTTTACATTTGTGATTTTATAGTATGACCCCAATGCCTGCCACAAATCCAGCTGGACCTCATCTATGTGTGTTTGCTCTCTGAACATTCCGGTACAGTGTACTAGAGCGGAAATGATTTTGATAATTACTTAATCGTTTTTTAGTCATTTTTTAAGAAAAAGTGCAAAAATTGTCTGCTTCCATCCTCTTGAATGTGAATATTTCCTGGTTTCTTTAGTCCTCTATGATTGTGAACTGAATATCTTTGGGTTGAGGCCTGTTGGTTGAGACAAAACAAGACATTTAAAGATGCAGTGTGTAGAGTGTAGCGACATCTAGCGTAACAGACTTGGCAGAAATGGAATATAATATTCATAAGTATGTTTTAATTAGTGTATAATCCAATGAAAATAAGAATCCTGTTTTTGTTACCTTAGAATGAACCCTTTATAATGGGGAGTGGGTTCTTTTCCATGGAGGCCGCCATGTTGCACCACCATGTTTCTACAGTGGCCCAGAACAGACAAACTAAACACTGGCTCCAGAGAGGACCTTTCGCATTTTTCACAGTAGGGCTGGGCGATATGTACAAAATCAAATATCACTATATTTTTGATCAAATACCTCGATATCGATAATGCAACAATATGGTAGGGGTGACTATTGGAGCATTCACAAAATATTTACACAATGAAATTTTTGATAAAGAATCATCAGTCGTGTGGATATTATGACTAAGTGGGAAAAGTGAATTAATAGAACAGCCGGCAGGCTGGTATGTTCAGAAAATTACATCACTTTACTGTAATACTGCCTTTAAAACCAGGAAAAGACAACACTTATGCCATATCATGATATTACAATATCCAAAATCTGAGATGATATCTAGTGTCACTTGACAATATCGATATATTATCGATATATTGCCCAGCCCTATTTTGCAGCCACCTTAGGTTCCCCTACACGCTTGGGAGGGGAGGATGAGGGTATTCAGCTGGTTGACATCTGCAACCTCACCAGTAGATGCCACTAAATCTTACACACTGGTCCTTTAAGTCTGAATCATGGGCTTTAGGAAACAGTGATCGACATTTTTCGCCATTTTCTGACATTCTAAAAGACCAAATGATTAATTGATTAATTGAGAAAATAATCGACAGAATAATTGATAATCGAAATAATTGTTAGTTGCAGCCCTGCAGTATATCACATACCAATTTCAGTCAGAGAACATTTCTTTAATTGCAGTAGGCTATTGGTTGCTTTCTTTTGTCATTCACCTGAAAAAATAGTAGGTTTATGTATTTTTATTTGTTGACGCCCACTCATCGCCCTCTCATGTCACCCTGCCATAACATCTTGCAACTTTTGCTTTTTAACAATCTTTTAAACATGCATTACCATTTACTTATACACTTCACACCTCACTGACCGCTAACACTTTCCACACACCTCTCTCTCTCACACACACATACACGCACTCACACTCAAACACACACACCGTCATTCGTCACTCTGACAGACAGTCGCTTTCTATGCCACCCACTCACTCACTCTCTCTCTCTCCCTCTCTCTCTCTCTCGCACACTCTTTCGGAGAGTCCAGAAAGCCGCGCTGACAGCTCGCAGCTCGCGCGGGTTCATATCCAGTTATCTCGGATCTTTTCGGGAGAACGTGCGCCTTCTTCACGCGGACGTTTGAGGACGATTTAACCGCCGCGTGGACCTTCATCTTTAAGACATACAGGAGTTATTTTGGGCTTTATTGCTGGATGATAAAATAGAGAAGACTTCTGAAAAAGTGAGTATACAATATGAAAATCGATTAACTCGGTCCAAACTTAAGAAAAGAAACCGTCCTCTAGTCCGTTTTATAATGATAGAAGAATAAACAGCAAAACTATACGCTGTTATCATATACAAATGGTCTACTATTAGCTTAAATTCCTTTAAGTACACTAATGTAAATTCCCCTTTAGCTCCATATAGGAAAAATGTGACTTTCCTCTGCGACTGATGTAATTAATGACTGTTTTCATGCACCATATTCCAGGTTTGCATTGCACAGTTTGCATGCAAGCTGAAGTGCACTAAGTTACCCACAGTTTGCAAAGGTACACTTGAAGAGTGTTAATCAGGACAGGATAGCTTTTAAAAGATTTGTTTTTTTCAGAGTGCTTCTGGATCTCCAAATTTTGGTTTGGTTTTCTGCCAGAGAGGCTGGTAGCTATAAAGCAGACAAACCTGCTGCAAGACACAGGCAACATTTACTTGATCACTTGTCTGGTGCAGGGTGGTAATTTCCCTGTCATGCTGCCAGTCTGCAGAATGGTGTGTGTGTGTATGTGTGGCGTTTCCAGTTGAGGCAGATTATGGGTGTTAATTTTCAGCAGTGGAGTCCTTGATATCTACTTATAATGTGAACCGTCTGCTGCTGAGAGAGAGTCTGGAAGAGGACGCTTTATTATTTTAAATGAGTTTGAGCTCGCTGGGTTCATTCCCCGGCCTGCTCATGAAAATGTGGCCTGAGGCTGAATGAGAAACACACTCCAAAATCCAAATAACTACACCCTAAGTACCCTAAAGCAACACATTAAACCGCACTGTAGTGTGGCGCATGGCAGACACAGAGTTGGTGCTGCAGAACTTGCAGCACCCGGATTAATGTCATTTAATCCGAAGACATTTCCCCTCTTCAGGGCCGAGTGTGACTTACTGGAGCTACAGTGAGGCACAGACACGCATCTAGACAAAGTTATGGCTGTAATATCATTCACCTTTTTACCAGACACAATCCCCACACAGTCCAGGAATTGAAAGTGGTGCTTTTCAGGTCCGGCCAAGTCAATTTATTTCAAGAGCACATTTACAAACAACAGATTTTGACCAAAGTGCTGAACAGAGAAGTTAAAAAGACAATCGGATAAAAATGAAGATAAGTAAATTATACGGACGAGGTAACGCCTGCAGCCACCAGGCAACAGCAGGTTATAGTTTATATTGCATGGCAACAAAATACAATTTCCAGGAAGTAAAACCTAAACCACTGGAGAGTCATTACTTAAAGTCAATACGGTCAGAGTTTTCATCTAAACAGACAATGTCTGCTCTGACTATGACCTTCACCAGGGACCTCGCTCCTAAATCCACCTACAGTTTTCATGACACTTTAAACAAGGCAGCGGGACTAAAAGAATGAAAAGCAAAAATGTTTTGGTTGACACGGCATTATAGGTCATGAGGAAGCCACAGCTTTACCCTGTTTGGCCCTGTACTACAAACCTGCCTGATAAATGTGTCATTCTATCTGTGTGTGTGTGTGTGTGTGTGTGAATGAGTGAGCGAGCGAGCGAGCAAGCGAGTAGGGGCATTTGAGTTTGCGGCAGGATCAGATGTCTGACTCAACCACTTTAATTTAATTAGAATACTGTGTCTTGTTAGGGAGAGGCGGAGCAGACCACCTGTCTGTCTGTGTGTGTCAGTGAGTTTACTGTAGTTGTTGCTCTGAGTACTGCAACAGTCATAGAGCACATTGTAATCTCTAACATTTGAACAACATGGAAAGTCGTCATGAACAGCATCTTTCAAATCATGGGGAGGGCTTATGGTTTTGTTTGTAAAAAAAAAAAAAAGGGAGACAATTGTTACAGTCTGTGTTGCTTTCAGTATATTCATCCCAGTATGTGGGGTCAGTGGGGAAATCGTTGTGTATCTATCTGCCACAGTGTCTTTTTTTTTTTTAATACAATCACAAAGGTTGCCAAGTCTGAAATTTTTCAATCCTATACATATTGGCTATAAAAAGCTCTGAAACTATAAAATGCAACTTTGAAGTATTAAATCTTTGACAAGTGAAAATGGATTTTCCAAAACTCACTTGATATCACTTTTCATTAACTCAAATGCAGCATGTGTAAAAGCACATTTAATCCCATTTTTCATTAGCCCCTCATATTGAAAAACACTCTCCTAATTCTCCTAATCAGAAGGGCTCTTGTAGTGGATAAATGTGTTGGCAGTTGATGAAGCAGACTAAATATACCCATACTAAGGATACTTAAAGGACCAGTGTGTAGGATATAGTGGGATATAGTGGTGAGGCTGCAGATTGCAACAAATTGAATACCACTCCCCTTCCCCTTATAAGCAATTAGAAGAACCTAAAGTGGCCGTGAAACTTGTAAAAAAAAACATGAAAGGCCCTCTGGAGAGCCAGTGTTTGGTGTGTCTGTTCTGGGCTACTGTTGAAAGATGGCGGCGCAACATGGCGGGCTCCGTGGAAGAGGACCCCCTTCCTGTATAGATATTAATGCACCTTTAAGGATATAAGGGTGAAACTGTTTTAATGCCAAATGCTTCCAATTTGAAATAAACAAGATTTTGATTTTCTCCAGGTTGCTCATATGTATTTGATTTCTAAAAATATGCCACATGCCTTTTTAGTGTAACTTGTCATAGTAGGAAAAACATATGTGTTACTAATAATGGTTAACAATGGCTCTGTTCCATTCAATTGTGCCAGTAAGCCATGACAGTGTGCCAGTAAGACAGTCTGACAGTGTGCCAGCATCACAAAAGCAGGACTCTGAAACTTGGAAGACATGTCAAAATGTCTTCCAAGAGAGAGATGTATTCACTGGAGTTTCACACTTGAAAATCAAGTTGTTAAAGCTTCATAAAGTTTCCTAGTTGAACGAAAGTGAAACTGTGTCAGTAACATTTGTTGTCAGATTATGATCTCTACTAATAATTCACCTTTTTTTCTTTTTCAGATGCTGACTGGTTTGTGGCGGTCGCAGGGCGGTCACTAGGTCGCAGCTGCAGGGCACGTTTAACATGGAACGAGAGGGCTCGTTAAGGAGGTAAGAAAACCCACAAACACACACACACGTACACACACTTCAGCTAGCAGGTCTCATTCAGAGTTTCACTGCAGCTCCGGTACTTTTTTTCTTTTTCTCTCTTTGTCTCGGTCCTCTGGGACACACAAAGGTGGATGAAAGCGAAAACACATACACTCACACACATTCCTGAATGACCTCATTCATTCTTTCATTCATACAAACATCCCCCTTATCCTCTTTTGTTTAGTAATTAGACCAAAGCCTTTTCTCACTCAACTCTTCTTGTTGTTTCAGGGCCAAAAACAAAAAGTATCTAACTTCCAGGTCACATCCATGCCCTTTAATTTATACAAATGTAGAAATATATCCCTTTTTCCATCAGCAGACACTGTTTGCAGCTCAGCATTCACTCCAAGTCTCAGTATGTTCTGCCTCTGTTTTATGTTCTGCATCATCCATTCTTTAAGAAAAAAAAAACTTTTCTTAAAGTGCCTCTACGTGGAGTGGCACAAGGTACAACACTGAACCTTTTCTAAGAGAATTTGGAAGCGCCTCACTTTGACGTGAGCAGTCTCCGAGTATTTATGAGTGTCCCCGTGTATGTGTGTGTGTGAGTGTCTGAGCCCAGGGCTCCTGTTTTTCCCACTGACCTATTTATGTGGAGTTATATGAAGATCCAGGTTGACAGACACACCTACAACACACACATGCAGAGACACACACATACACCTTCTCTCCTATTCGCTGCCATATTCATTATTCTTGCCTCTGATTTTCCATCCCCTCGTTTTTCCTTCTCCCACTTTATATCTTTTCTCTGAGTCCCTATTTTTTCTCCAATCTTGATTTGGCATGCATCTTCACTTTTCTTTAAAAGAAAAGAATAAACTACAGATGACAGAAAGTAGCAGACAATATCAATCCAGTGTATAAAGAAATATCAAACAATGATCAGTGAATTCATCAGCATGTGATAACACCTCAAATACAGCTTGTGGACTGTCTTGGGCCTCACACAAAGAGGAGGAGGAAGTGAAATGTGTGTCACCTTTAAAGCCTTCCCCTCCCTCTTGGCAGCTCTTGAACCTCAAAGGGTTCCTTTGTTCGCCTGGCACAAAAGCTCACAGGGTTGCATGGTCACCGGCTGGCACAGACTGGCAAGTGGAGAGAGAAGTTGGAGAGAAGAGGGTAGAAAGAGTTCAGGTAGGACAACTGAGAGAGTAGAGAGAGAAGTGGAAGGGAGAGAAAGGAAACATGAGAGAAGATGGAGAAAGAGGGAGGGTAAGGTATGCATGTGAAAGAGTGAGAGAGAGACCCTTGAGGACAAAGAAAGAGACTTTCATCCACCTCTCGTTCTGATCAGTGTGACACACACGCACTCATGGAGTGGGGATATGTGGTGCCTTTTCAGTTACTAGAGTAAGTACAGAATATGCAAGTGTGTGTGTGTGTGTGTGTGTGTAGGGAACTTCTTCAACTAGTTCGTTTGAATGAAGGAATGTGAAAGTCTTTTCTTCCTTTGGACAGCAGAGACAGTAATAATCTAAAGTACAGAACTTTGCAATGTGTATATTTATACTTGCCTGTATATATACATAGAACATACATAATACACACACATATAACTAGGGATACAACTAATTACTCTGCATATATTGATTTTTTGGTCTATGAAATATCAGAAAAAAATAAAAGATGCCCATCACAATTTCCTGGGAGGCAATGTGACGTCCTCGTATGGCCTGTTTTGTCTGACCAACAGTCCAAAACTCAAAGGGTTTTTAATCTGTCCCAGAAAACAAAGAAAAGCATTAAATCTACACATTTGAGGAACTGGAACAACTGATTTTTTTTGTCAATTTTTGCTTGATAAATGATAAGTCGATTGTCAAAATTGTTGCAGATGGACTAAGCTTTATACATTATATAACAAATACACTTTACACAGGACAAAACATTTCTTCATATTCTGACATATTTAGCAGTTTTACACTAGTTTCATTTTCTGTGTGCTGTGTTTCCTTTTTCACACACATGTTTATACTTCTATTCTTAAGAATGCCCTATATACATAATGTATTCCCTAGCTCCTAACCTTAACTATCACATGTACATTCCTAACCTGAACCCCATGTCCTAAACTCAACCTGAACCTAATACTAACCTCAATCCCTAAAATCATATGTTGACCCTCAACTGGCCTTTTGAAGATGTAAGAATTTGAAAAAATGTCCTCAATTTCCAAAAATGTCACGCCTCTCAACTCAAATTTGTAGATAGCACACACACACGCACACACACACACACACACACACACACACACACTAAGTTAACTGTCTCTGTATGAATTTTAATACAATTTGATCAAAATTTAGTTTTTTTTTTAAAGATAAAAATGACATCATCTCAACCACTCTGCTGAGACTGAAAATGCTGTTGATATTTCTTTCATTTCCATGGACAGACTTGCAGTCTGGATGCACTTTATTCAGAGTGCATCCAGACCGCAAGTTTCTTTATCCTCTTTTTTCACATCTCTTTTGTTTCAGTCACCATTTCTCACTTCACTGTCCTGTTTTCTGTTCATCTTATCCTTTTTCTTTTTTTTTTCTGCACCTCCTCTAGCGTGTTAAACTCCTTTCTCCTCATCCTTCCTCTTTCTCTACTCTCCTCTTGAGCTTCTTATCTCTCCGTCGCCTTGTATTTACATTTTCTCCTCTCTCCCTGTCCTGTTTTTTTTTCTTCTTCTCATTCTTTCTCTATTTAAAATGTCCTCCTGCAGGTTGACTGACATTATCCTTCTCTTGGCCTCTTTAACTGTACCCATGTCTCTACTGTATGTTTCCAAAGCAGCAGTGCATCAGCTTGTGTAAACATTAACAGATGGGTTATAAAAAGTAATCGTCCATCAATAAATGCTAATGTTGCCTGCCATTAAAATCAGGAAATCTGCGGTGGCGTGTTTGCGTAACAGTTGTACTTTTATGTCTTTTTGTTTTGGATCATCTATTGGCGTGGGTTTAAGTTTCTGTTTGTGACGATCTATTTTATCTGTTCAGTATGGTGGCTTGGTTGTTCACCTAGCATAAGCCAAGAAGATGAAGATTACAGACCATGCAAGAGAAGATTTTTTTTTTTTAGTTTCATGAAAAAGAAAGGAAATATTTCAAAAGCCTACAGCTTTTGTGGTCAAAAAAACCTACTATTGTATTTGGATGGCTCCACTTTCCACATCAATATTGTCCAATAACGAATGCAGCTTGTGCTTATTATTATTTCTCCTTTTCTTCCTTTTGGATTTCGAGGAGTCTCCACAGCAGGCTGAGGTTGGGCAGCAGCTCATCCTCTAGTTTGACAGACCTCTCACAGGCAAAAACCTCAGGAGGAGGAGGAGGAGGAGGAGGGGAGAAGGGTGGAACAGCTGGGGGCCTGGCGGAGGAGTGCAGCAGGGACAAAGGGACCCAGCAGAGGAGGGCCGGGGCCAACGCCACCTGGAACAGGTTGGTGTGGAAGAAATATTGAGGTTTATATTCCTAATCGAATGTTGGTTTACTTTCATATTTGGTTAAATGTGAAAATATGTTTTTTTTTTGGTCACACATGTGTGCCTACTCAAGCTCCCATGCCTGCGTTTACACACACATGCACATGTGTTTGTGTGTGTGTGTGTGCCTTTTTTCCCTGCCACGTTGGAATAAAATTCTCTAGCAAAAAGCTTTATGTTATTCATGCTATGAATAGGAACCTTTTTTTTTTTACACACAAACACACGTATGCATCAACTCTTTCATTCTCTCTTCCCTCAGGCTCCATCACTATCTCTCTTTATCTCCATCCATCCCTCACTCCTTTCATCTTATTCTGCCTCATAGATTCTTTTCTTGGGTTATTTTAATGGTATTTCGGCTTTATTTAAAACTAGACAGCCGAAAGTGAAGCAAGAGCTCTGTTTACTGGGAGGTTGGAGAGTCATATGAGCACATAAGCTGGACCTAAACCTCCATTGAAACAAGTTCATATCCCTCTTACTCTATACTTTATGAATGTGGTCATTGTCAGTGTTCTAGTCTTTTTATGTTCTCATATTCCTAAAAATGTTTTCTTTCTTCTTTAAGGAGTCCTTTTGGAGTTTGTTATTAATGATTTAGGATCATGAATAAAGCTGAACTATCTTATTTAAATGTTTGTGACTCAAAAGTGCAACAAGCAATAACTAACAATTTTAGAGCCTCATTACTCTGAAATAATGTGACTAGGGCCACAGCTAATGATTATTTTCATTATCGATTAATCTGTCAACTGTTTTCTAGATTAATTGATTAGTCATTTGGTCCATAAAGTGTCTGAAGATGATAAAACAAATGTTGATCAGTGTTGTTTCCTGAAGCCCAAGGTGATGGCCTCAAATGTCTTCCTTTATCCCGACTAACAATCCACCCCCTGCCGATAATCAGTTTACCGTCATAGAAGACAAAATAAATCAGAGAATATTTATATTTGAGTAGCTGGAATCATATTTTTTCTTTGAAAAAAATATTCAAAACGATTAATAAGTTATAAAATTAGTTGTCGATTATTAATCGGCTAATAATTGCAGCTCTAGACATGATGACAAGATGATCCACCTGAACAGCCTGTGATACATTACTCAATAAACAAACCTGAATGGAGACCATTTCCATTGCTTTCTAAGGGATTTCACTTACATGAGCTTGTGCATAATTGTGGCAAATCTACTCTGTAATTTTAGCTTCAGTTGTATTTTTTGTATGAAATTTTGCTGCATGCAGCAGTCATGTAGTAATCGTGTGTATTGTTTATTAATTGAATATTATTCTATCGATTTACACATTTGTCTCTGTGAACATGTCCACTAAATGCTTCTTCTGTACATGTTTCTATCTGTTTCAGCATCCACAACGCAGTGATCTCAGTTTTCCAGAGGAAGGATCTGGGAGATAATGAACTCTACACTCTGAATGAAGGTGTCAGGTTAGCTTTCCGCCTCTTCATCCTTCTGTCTGCCTCATTTGCTGTTTGTCTGTTTTTCTGACTTTCTCGCTGACTTTCACACAAGCATGCCAAATTTGGAGCTTAAGCTGGTTTATATTTTAGGACGAAATTGAGCTAAATTACAGTGTTTTCTTCTGTAATTCCTCATCTTCCCTTGCAGTTGTGACAAATTTCTCACACACACACACACACTCTTACTCCCATATACACACAACGACAGCTTCAGCACTCTAAATTTAGTCTTTACTGGTTGGTTAATTTTACCATCACTCGCATGGCGTCACCACATCGCAGGTAAGGTTTTATTTGTTTTACTGCTGCTATTCTTGACTGTGTTCACTGAACCAGAAACACCTTGTTTATGAGGGGAAAAGACAGGTTGAGGTTATGGAGGGGCCACTGTTGTGTGTTTGGTGTTTAATTACAGTATAGCTCTGGGCAGTTAAGACAGGGCTGTCAAAACTGACTCCAGTCATGTACAGTAAATGTTACTGCGCACATACACATACACTGCATACATGCACACACGTTATTTGGCGCAAGTGATGGTTAAACTTCCCAGAGCGCAGCAGTCTAACATGTCCTGGGGTTGTGTTGCATCTAAAATTAACATAAAAGCTTTAATGCACAACAGTAGTCATTCTGTATCTGTATCAGTAGTCATTTCTGTATGCTTATTTTTATTTGGAAGAGATCAACAGGCTTTTTAAATGATCTTTTTATGTCGACAAACATATACTGTTTGCACAGTGATGTTTTGTTCCTACAAAGGTTAAAGGTGAAATGTTTCTCTTCCTGTAATAACAGCAACTGAGATGTCATACTAATCTCTACCTGTGTGAACTGTTTATCAGTGGAAAATCCTGTTATTGAAATGTTCTGACGTTGCTGTAGCCTTTTGTTTTCAGTGTGAACAACATCTTTTCTCATTTCCTGAGTCTGCTGCTGTTTAAATACTGCAGCTTGCCAGTGCATGAGAGCTCATTACTTCTGATTCATGTTTAGGAGGTATTACTGTTAATGCGTGTTTGTTCGTTGCTACAGTGTGTGTGTGTGTATGTGTGCACTCACATGGTCCTGTCTGTTTTGCAGGCAGCTGCTGAAGACGGAGCTGGGCTCCTTCTTCACTGAGTACCTTCAGAATCAGCTGCTCACTAAAGGCATGGTCATACTGAGGGACAAGATCCGCTTTTATGAAGGTACACATAATCACAAACAAAACATATACACCGACATTTAATGAGGGGAGTGGGAATGTGGGTAGTAAATTACTTTTTTGCAGCATATTATTAGTGAAAGACGTCTAAGTAGCCAAAGAGCAGTTCCTCAAAGCTGTTTATTTCTCTCTCATTTCCCCACCGCTGAAGTTTTCCCCTTCCCAAACTATCCAACATAACATCTAAATGAAACACAATGCCGTCTGTCCCACTCTTTAAACATCACTATCCTGATTACAAGCTTAAAAAAACATACATTAATAACACCGTTGTCATCTTTTGTTCCATCTCTAGAGTTTTTCAGACTACAGCTGAGATATTGGAACAACTTTCCAAGAGCTGCAATTAACAATTACTTTCATTATTGATTAATCTGCCAACTGTTTTATTGATTAATAGACTGTTATGAATTCTTATGTCTTCAGAATGTCTAAAAATAGTGAAACATGCACGTTATAATTTCAAACACCATGTGGTAAAGTATTCAAATTGCTTGTTTTATTCAATCAGCAGTCCAAATCCAAAAGTATTCACTTTACTATGATATATGACAAAAAGCATAAAATCCTCACATTTAAAAAGCTGGGACCAGTGAATATGTGGCGTTTTTTCTAGAAAAATAACTAATTGATCAACTAATTGTAACAGTGATAAAATTTACAGAGATAAAACTTACACATAAACAAGTCTGTAGATATAAAAACATATATGGGTTGTTGTTTAGCTATGAAAGTATAAATACATATAAACTGGAAGGAAGAGTCTGTGGGTTGTTAATAAAATATAATAAAAGGAAAAGAATTCGTCTGATGAATGTTCAAAAGAAAATTAGATTTTCTCAGGTTTAATGAAAAAATTATGTCAGATAGAAAATCTAAGGCATCGAATGTTTCTAGGTAAGCAAAATTCTACAATATGCTTTTTTATGCAATGCAAAAGTAATCAGGTCCCTTTGCTGAGGCTTAAGTTCTGAGACTTGCTCTGTTATTAACTGACACTGGGTCCTGGCTTTGGTGAGGAAAGCTCACTGTGCCACTGAATCATTTCAGGGAAAGTCCGAGATGAATGTAAAGACTTTTATCTCATGTGACACAAGTCTAGCAGGGAAAAATAATAATTGACTAAAATTACAGATGTGGAGTTAACCATTGATCAGTTTGAACTGTGAAAACAAAACTCCATCTCTTCATCGTCACTACTGTAGGAGGACAGTTTGCTGCAGTATGCAAACATGCACACACGCACACACACATGCAAACACAAACAGTCAGTGAGAGGGAGCCTTTGACGAGGTGAGAACAAGAGACACTGAAATAATTTCATTCTCTCTGTTGTGGTAACTGTGTGACCTTTCTTTGAAGCGCCTTTGATAAGGATAAAGCACACAAACACATACACACATGCACACACACACTGATTTTCAGTGCTGTCGTCACAGCAAGCAGACAGGAAGTGATGCTTTACGTCAGTTATACAAGATCCAGTCAGACACTCCACATATGACAAACCACTGCGGTACAAACAATCATACAGTGATTCACAGACCAATTGTTCTGGTTTAATCAATAGTTTGTAGTAGTATTTGTGTGTGTGTATGTGTGTGTGGAAAAATAGCTGCACTTAAAGAATATCTGTTAATTCTCCAGGGTCATGTACGTCATGAAGGAATTCATGTACCACGTTTGTATTTCATGTGATGTGTTCACATGACGAGCCTCTGCCACATTCATTAATGACCAAATCACAAAGATTATTGCCAGAGACCATTTAAATATGATCATACAAAGGTGAGTCGTAGCTTCTAGAAGTTTAAATTGAGCCTGTTGACATGACAAACAGTACTGTGCAAACGTTTTAGACACTAAAAATAAAGTGAGGAGGATGCTTTCAAAAGTGATGCCATGAATAGTTTTATTTGTTACTCAACTTCATACAAAGTTCAGTAAACAGAAGAAAACCTAAATGAAATTATGATTGGTGTGACACTCTTTGCCTTTAAAACAGCAGCAGCTCTCCTCGGTACAATTTCGCACAGTTTTGCAGGTACTTGGCAGGTTGGTTGTTGCGAGGATCTTGGAGAAGTTGCCACAGTTGTTCTGTGGATTTAGGCATCGTAGTTGCTTCTGTTCCTTCACATAATCCCAAACTGACTCCATGACGTTGAAATCAGGGCTCTGTGGGGGCCAAATCATCTGCTGCAGGATTTCTTGTCACTGAAGATAGTTCTTCATGACTCTGACTGTTTGTTTGGAGTCATTGTCATGCTGCAGAATAAATTTGGGACCTATCAGACGCCTCCTTGATGGTATTTCATTATGGATAAGAGCATAAACATCTAAAGTGCCTAAAACATTTGTACATTATCATTATTATTATTATTATTATGTTCCCCACCAAATGCCAATACATATCATCCATTTTATTAACTTTCAGGATTTCACACTTTTGATGAATTAGAGCTGCATCCTTATTTGAACAGACACCCAAATGCTACTAAAGCTGTCCTTAATACTGGAATTTACATTACAGAAAAACACAGAAAACAATCAAGATATATGCAAAAAAAAGAAACAAGCCTAACTTACCCAGATGTGAATCCGCACAGGACCGATATTTGGCTAAATACCTTAATTGCAGCATAATTTTCACTTTGCAAATCGCAGGCTCCATCAAGTCCAACATAATCTTTATAAACACATATCTGCAAGAAAATGCTAAATCATCGTCAGACGATAGCTGATGGGCTCTGAGATTGTGTCCAACATTATGGACATGGCAGATTTGAACAACACTAAGAATGCAGACAACTCCTTCTCTTATTACAAATCATATGAATCAAATGAACTATGATGGCAATATTTCTCCAAAACATCCATAACTTGAGTATAATCTCTTGTTTACTGCCTGCGCTGTCATTTCTTTGACTTTGTAGTTCTCTTGTGGTTGGCTGATTATCTTCCTCCTCACGTGTGTGATACAGGTCAGAAGTTGTTGGACTCTCTGGCTGACACCTGGGACTTCTTCTTCTGTGATGTTTTGTCCATGTTGCAGGCCATCTTCTATCCTGTGCAGGTACACGCACTCATACATACAGTCATACATAAATACTGTCCCTACATAACTATTGTTTTGACCTGTGTGGGTGTGTGTGTGTCTTCAGGGAAAGGAACCGTCAGTGCGTCAGTTGGCTCTGCTCCACTTCAGGAACATCATCACCCTTAACCTGAAACTGGATGAGGCTCTGTCTCGACCTCGAGCCAGAGTTCCTCCTTCTATCATACAGATGCTGCTGATACTACAGGTGCACACACACATGCAAACCCTCTATCTCTGTCTATTTTTCTCCCTCTTTGTCTTTCCCTCACGCTATCTCTCTCATCTACGCACAGCATGCACAGACAAACATCCATAACTGCTATGGGTTGAGGGGAGAGAGTAAATGACAACAGATGGGGAAAGAGGAGCAGAGGGTACAAAGAGCTTGTTGAGCTTTTTTTTCTTGCAAGGGGATCTCACAGGAAGTAATCTCAATGTGAACACAGTCGTCTTCCCATGACCAGTCACTACCCTCTGCACCCTGCCTGTGTATGTGTGTGTGAATTATCTGTTTACACTTTCCTTTAAGACCCTGAAATGCTCACAAAAACAGAAAAACCCAATAAGTCAAATCTGAGTAGAGTGTCTTGGCTCTCATGAGCAAAACGTACATTTTTATATGTAGAATTAGAGTTGAGGCAAAGGATTAAAGGAATACAGTATGTGAATTTTTTCTTAGCTCAGTGATGAGAGTACAGATATTCATATCCCCTGTGGATAATTTGCGTCAGTTTGTAAATATATAAAAATAAGCAAAACAGTAAGAGACTGATATCGCCCCAAAGTAAGAAGCGTGACCTTTAAAGTTTTATATTTTTTTTTATATACAGCCAAACCAGGTTCATTTGGTTTAGTTATTCATCCATTGTGCAGTGACTTGTAGCTGCGCAGTTAATTACCCATTATTTTCACTTCCTATGGGAACAGGAAGAGAGTTGTTTAGTTGTTATTGAACTGTGGTGTTGCAGCGCTCTTTGTGCACACAACACATACTGGGTTTTCAAGTTTTCAAAACGCTTCTCCTTTCACAAAATTAGCTCCAGACATTGTCGATTACTTCCCATATTTCACTGTTGAGGAACACATCCATGACTGTGTCTCTTATTCTTGCAAGATGAGTAATGGGGAGCAAAGAAGGACAAAACAAATTCTGCAATACATAATTAGGTTCTTTTTTGTCCATGGGGTAGCTAACATGCACAAGACTTTATTCCATAATAACTATCGAATAAAGTTTAAACTGCATGACCGTCAAAGTGCTCCTTCCTCTTTACAGGTAGTTTGATGCCTATGCTTTGTTTTTTCTAGTCTTTGTTTTTTTCCTAACTGTATAATTTAATATTGTGTAGTTTTATTCAAATCAAACAATCTAAAAAGGGGAAACCACTCTTTGATTGAACTGCTCACAACACACAGTCGTACATCTAGTTTGTCACAAAGTAGGTTGAAACTGCTGCATCAAAGTGATCAGCACTCTAGTTCTCAGAAGATGACACAGTCTTTTTTTCTGAGTACAGAAGAAAAAATTCATGAGAGGAGACCAGAGTAGACGAGTGCAGTCAGGTGATCGTCCACAGCGCCCCTACTTTGAATTTTTGATCAAAATGAAGTGCGAATATTTAGGTTTAGCATGTGGACAGAGTAGTTGCAGGGAATTCTAATACTGTCAATTTCTTGGAACTCATAAAAGGAGAAGTAAAACAAATCCTAACATATGAATGCACAGTTGGGTAATTTCTGAATATTTTACTAAACATCTTATTTGAGATACCCAAAGAACATACTGTGGTTTGTTGAGTAAACTGAGAAGGATTTGGGCTCTCTGAGGATCTATGTAACAGTTACTTTAAAAACCCATTCATCAATCATAGTTTTCAAATCGGTCTTTGTTTTTTTTGCATTTGTTCTTTGGTTGACCTTTGGCTCACAAAGGATCAAATTTACAGGTGGCAGTCACTACGGTGAAGATTTGAGAAACCAGTCAAAGGTTAAAAGATGATTTTCATCACACAGTCAACCTGTTGGACTTTAAATATTTAAAATTAGGCATTAATTGGTCAGAGGTAAGTTGTGGGACAGGAAATGAATGCAAGTAGAAAAAGCTTTCAAGTGCGTGTTTGGGTGTATGAGCTATGAGTCTGTGACAGTTTGTCTCTTTGTGTGGGTTAGTTGTAGTCACTGTAGTGACTCATTGACGCAAATCTGCTACTTCCAGACTGAGGGAGGTCAAGACAGCGCGACAGAGGAAGGCATGGAAAGTAAAAAAGACACAGAAAGAGAAAACGGGTTATATTTATTTTCCTGTTTTATCCATTCTGTACAAATATATACTGCAGGGTAACTTCACAGTAACTGGTCTGTTTTTGTTTGCCTGAAGTGAAAACCAAATCAACATAAAGCAGAGAAAGAGAAATGGAAAACAGGTACAGTCGAATATATGAAAGCAGACAGGAAAACAGAGCAGTTAAGAAGAAAAAGTTGAGTGTCAAACACAAAAAAATTCAGCTCTGAACATTTGCTGTTTTTGTTTCTTTTCGTTTCATCTGTTAGTAATTTCCCTTTTCGTTCTGTTGAGACGCCGTGACGCCAATTGACTGAAGTCTGTTCTATTTATGTGGTTTGTTTCTGCGCTGTGGTTTTGATGCATGGGCTCAGTGATTCAGAGTGTTGAAATTTGATTGATCTCTGAAGACCCTGAAGTGAGCTCTGGGCTCATGTGTATCACACCCCTCAGTGTAAAAATTTGCTCTTAAGTTAGCAAAATTGTGGAAGCGATTCAGACTGATTGTAAATTTTTAAAATAAGAAAAAAAGACTTTTTATGTTCTTATGTTTTTATGTTCTTGTTTGTTAGTCATGACTAAGACTGAGTTCATAAAACAGCACCATCTTAATTATGAGTGTCATTTGTTTGCCACTGATCTACTTAGAAATGCTTTTCGCACATATGTTTTGAAGTTGTAGTAGAGTTCTGTGTGGGCCTGTACACATGTTGGGAAAGCTGCTCTAATTAGCATTTTTAATTAACAATGGATCAAATTACATTTTTTGCATGCAGCTTACATTTGAGCCGACAAAGTTAGCAACTAGCTGGTGAACATAATGGAGCGTTTAGCAGCTACAGAGGCAAATATTTCCCTCAGGAGATGATGGAAACCAAACTAGAACGAAAAGGAGAATAAATATTGAATGTTAGTGTTAATGTTATGTAATACAATCCGTTGCACTGCCCCCAAGTGGCCAAACAATCAATTAATTTAGCTAGACCCAACTCGAGACCCATAACTACACTTTTGTTTTATTTCATCCGTTACTGAACATTAGCTTGTAAACACTTGTAAATATCTGAACCTGATACAACCTGAGCCGGAAGCTTTATACGACAAAACTAACCAACCTGAACCTTGATGTTTTGGCGGGTTTGTTGGGTTCAGGTCACGTAGCAGAACTCAGTTTGCTGTTTTTAGCAACTGCTCTGAGGGTCATTCAGCTCCCTGTACTCATATGTTTTGTTGCAGAGGAAACTAAGTTCTGTTTAGTCTGAACTGCACTGCTCTGATGTAACAGACTCCCCCACCCAAATTTTTCCCAACTTTATTTATTTGTTTATCACTAATTTCACACTCATCACTCACTATCCACACAGAAATTCTGTCTATATTGAAACAGTCATACGGTTTGTTTTGTCTGTCTCTGTATCTAAATTGAGCAATGACGCTGATGCTTCTGTTATCTCAGCATGTTTATACATGTTTATACAAGTTTACGATCGGGACTAAATTCACTCAACACTCTAAGATATTTAAGTAATGTGGACTAAAATAATAATAATATGAATTCAATGAAATTATCAGAGATCTTTTGATTCTAAAGTATCTAACAGACTGATAAAATCACAGAAAGCTTTCTTTCTTTCTTTCTCTCTTTCTTTCTTTCTTTCTTTCTTTCTTTCTTTCTACCCCGGAAATGTTTTTATGGCTTTTAAAGTTTCCACTACCTCTGGCCAACAAGCAGCAATTACTGGCTAACACAAACTTGTGTTTGTTTATCTATGTGTGTGTTTGATGCAGGGAGTCCATGAATCTAAAGGTGTAACAGACGACTACCTGCGTCTGGAGTCTCTCATCCAGAAGGTGGTCTCTCCCTACCTTGGGACTCATGGATTATATTCCCGAGATGGATCGTCAAATCTGCACTGTTCCTCCTGCTTGTTGGGTATGTGTGTGTGTGTGTGTGTGTGTGTGAGTGTGTGTGTCCAATGGGAGTGTTTTTAAAGGTTACAAGTTCCATGTTCCTGTGTTTATATCATTTCTTGTACTTGAGGCTTTCTGTAGTGTTATGTGGAATGTTTTCAGTTATAAAGTAATCATAATTAAAAAGTGATTTAGGGTTCAAACCTCAAAGGGGTAGAGCCCTATTGAGTTTGTAGCGGGTTATTATTGTTTGTTGCCTGCCGCAGCGGCACAAATCGCTGTGAGCTGGAATGAGTTAAAACCATGAAACTTGGCTCAATAACTGGAAATGATGTGAATGTGCAACAGCTACTTCCCTCTGTTGAGCGCAAAAAGGTTTGAACCTGTAAATTGCAGCTTGCGGCTATATTCTCTCTTTCCTTTTCCCACTCTCTCACTCTCTTTAGAAAAGCGTTTACAGCGCTCCTGGCCCTCCAAAGCAGGCAACCCCCCCGGCGCCAAGAACCCAGTGGTACGTTCTAAAAGCTACAACGTTCCCATGCTGACCCCTGTGGTTGAGTACGACGCAGACTCCTCCACGGGAGGAAATGCAGGCATCAGACGCCACTCAGTGTGTGAGATGACGTCCTGTGTGGAGGAGACCAGCTCTGTGGCCGGATCCACCGCCAGCGTCACCAATAACACCAGTAACACCAGCACATCCAGCCTCGCCAACCGCTCCCTGGCTTCCACAGCCTCTGCTACACTTTCAGGTAGAACAAAAGAGTAAAACAAAACATTGACAGCTGTAACTTTCAAGATAGCAAGAGGCTATTGTTTCTGGAGGGACAGATGTAAAACTGAGTCCAAGAATGTCTAAGAAAAGCCTTTTATTTTTATACACCCTGCAAAAATCTTCTATATTCATATATTTTATCTGCACAAACATATGTTTTATCTTTCAGTTCTTGAGTAATGAATTAAATTAAAGTAATATTTCTGAAAAATGTATCATTTCCTTTTTAAATGAATGCACATCCAACCAAATACTGTATTAGGACGAGCTATAATAAGATGCATCACTATTCATCAATATCAAAATTAGAGATTTGTTTGTAATTACATTAAGAATAAACCCTCCTGTTCACATGTAAATCTTCTTGATATGTGACTGTAATATTCCAAAGAATTCAACATAAAATCTAAATATCTGTGTATGTTAGTGAGTTTTTTTATACACATCTCCCACCTTGTTGCTCTCACATGCAAATTCATTTACGTGAGTTATTTCTGTTACCTTACACAGGCTGTTATAATTCAAGATTAATTTATTAACATTTTACAACACAAGATTGTATAACGAAATGTAGTCTGCATTCCCGTAATGCTACTCACAAAAACAGAAGTGATATAAATGGATTAATAAATAATAAGTCATAAAAATAAAACTATTTTTTATATTGGAGTGCAGAGGATGAATTGAGGAGTCTCACAGCCTGAGGAAAGAAACTGCTCTGTAGTCTGGTGGTGATGCAGTGATATATGGTTTTATAATGTATGTAGCTAAACCTGCCACGGTTGTGAGACACTTTCTGGCATTTTATTATGATCTGTTGTATGAAAAGCACTTCTATATATGTAATGTTATACAGAGGAACAGTGCAATTTTGCTCCACAGTGTGAGAGCTATCAATCCTGCAAATCAGTGGGAATATCAAATGAGAGATCTAGTGTCCCGTCATGGTCTACATGGTGCTTCAGAGGCTTTTTGTTATGAGGCTAAAATTCAGACAGAACACTGAATATTTGGGATTTTGGTGTGAAGGTGGTCATATTTGATCATATTCAAGCACTGATGCTTCTGTTCTCTTCACTGGAAAGGCCAAACAGCCATCTGATCAACAGGGAAACCACAGAGTTTTGATTATCTTTTAATATACTGATCATTCATTCATTTTAACCCTACAACTCTCCATTACAGACACTGTGACCTCCAGCCAGGACCCCCAACCCAGAGACGTTGGCAGTCGCGCAGGTCCCCGCTCCCTCCAGCCGCAGCATCACTCCCCCTCCATCCTCCCTGATCCGTCCCCAGGCGATGACACACACTGCACAGGCTCACTGGTGTTCGACTCCCCTTTGTCCTCCAGAGTGCTGGTTCCAGACATGAGCTCCGGTCCCAGCCCATCGTCTAGCCCGGAGATGATGATGGACCACATCCTGGAATCTTTGGACTCAGAGCCGGAGCATGATGGCATCTTTCTGGACTTCTCGAGACGCTGCTCCGGAGGATCCGCGCAAAGCAGAGGCAGCAACAGGCAGAGTGTGGCGTGACACACAGAAACACACACACACACACACACGTGATGATGCGGAGACATGCGCACACAATGCTGAGCCAAGACTGACATTCCTCACACCCTTGTGATGTCTCCTGCTGTTTTCTAAGATCTCTAGATCATCAGGGATTTGCTCAAACTGTCATATTTTTCTATGTGATGTGATCAATCCTTCCAATATTTAAATCTGGCACAACATTTACACTTTCTGGATTGTTTGCCTCCAATTGAAAACAGCACCAGCTTCTCTGGGAAGCTATTATCACACCATTGTCTTGACGTACAAGCTAAATAAATTAATAAAATTTGATTAGACTATAGTGGTTGTATCACAGGTTTTGCAGTTTTAGAAGGAAGTTTTCCCTTTTTTCTGTGATGAATAAAAACTGGGAAAATAGAGTGCTAGTGGTGATAGCTGAGTAAAACTAAAAATATTTGACAAATTGTCAAATATCTCCTCAAGACGAGGGCTATTTAATAGCTCCAATTCAAACTTTTAAACTTTTCAAATGTCCAGTTATACTTATATATTGTTGCTTGAATGAACCTCAACATATTTTATTAACTGATTATTAAAATATTAATTTGATTTTTGCACTTTGTCTCCCATTGAACTGAAGTCTAAACCGGATGTTTTCTGCTTCTCTCCTACTTTCATTACTGATCATAAGCCCCTTATTTATGATTTTAATCTTTATATTACAATATCTACAGTATATTGAAAGTGGTTTAAACTCCTAGCAGGATAGAGCGCTTCATGATGTATTTACAAGGTGTATTTCAGATTCTTTGCTTTTTGGCCGAAAGCTCTATCTACACAAGATCAGTGACAAATGTCATGTTCTATTGTTTTATGCTGCTTTGATGTTGGTGCAAAGCCAGACTGCCTGATACCATCAAAGTGAAAGCTGGTCCCACAGCTAATTTGGTCCTCAGTCACATCAACGTTACTTTAGTTTAGTTTAGAGGTGCTTTAAAATACTAATGTGGGTTAAAATAATTGCAGAAAATATGATTACAGCTTTAGTTTTTTTAGATAAAATAAATGCTCAGGGGTAGTTGTTAATATATATATATATATATATTAGTTAATGAGTAGCTATTTTTTCTCCCTTTAAATGCTGATGAATTCTCTCATTGCAGCTTGCCAAGGAGATAACACTCTTCTTTGGAAATATAGTTTTGGCAGTGTTCTGCTGTTTTCAAACTCCGTCCTCTCACTTCCTGTCAGTTCAGAATCGTCACTGAAATGTGAGTCATTCAGTGTCCTCTCAGTCAAGCAAATATGAGGAAAATGTTTTCAGTAGAAATCCCTCAGAAATGGTTATGTTGACAAAGGCCTCAATGAAGCCCAGAGGACACTTGGTTTGTAAAAAAAATATTGTTATTTTTAATAATTGTTTTGACAGGAGCATACAGGCTATGGGAGAGTATGGAAGCCTGTATTTTCCTGCGTGCCGTCTGCTGCATCCACAGGACGACACTCTGAATTTCTTATCATACAACTATGTTCATTTCATGTTTGTCTAAACAGGGACAAACATCTTTAATGCAAGTTTTCCTTGTTTACACATCTGTGAGAAAATCACATCCAGGCTTCAAACTCTTCCTGTTTCTGAGTGAATGCAGCTTTTAAAGAAATCTGCTGAATAATGAAATGAGATACACTTTGTTTACCAAGTACCAAATAATCATAAACAGTTTTATTCTAGAAATAGACTTAAAAAGACTTAAAAGATTGTAAAAACATCCTGTCAAAACTGATTTGATTATATTAGCAACACTAATATTTATATATTTTGTTGAGATATTACATTCTATTAAACACTTTGGATGAAAACCTTATAACTATTCACTTTACATGAACACAACTTTGTTATAAAATCTCTAAACTGTAATTTAAATATAAATATTTGATATTTGGGAAAATGTTGGTACAGGTTCACGGTTTCAAACGCAAGTGAGAAAGCTTTGCAGACACTGCCACCTTGTGTTGTTCTTCACAGTCACTGTCGAACATGCTGTGATAATGGAGGGTAGCAAGAGAGACAGGAAGGTGCAGCGTTGCCCTTTCAAACTTTGTCAGGAGAGTTGAGGAGACTAATGAGAGACAGCTGTGAGGGAAGGGGGAGGGGGTAAATCCAACAAATGCAGAATGGAGGAGAGCAGAAAGGTGTTATTCTGCTTTAGAAAGGGGACATTTAAAGACTTAAACCAGTTTCTTTACATTTAACATCTAAAACAAAAGTAGTGAAGGACACTTAAAAAGTGGTGTTGCAGTTGTTTCAAGAACCAGCTGAGTTTCCTGGACTTCCCATGTGGACAACAATCTGTGCTGCTAGATGAGAGCTGATCCTGGAGCAGGTCTGAATGATTTCTTTTTTTATTATTATTATTATTATTATTATTCTTTACTTGTCCTGCTCAGATCTGGATTTCAACTTCTTTATTGCATCAAACCAAAAGTTAAGTCTTTCTTCCTTTTACTCTCCTCAACATGTTTGGTGTTCATTCATTGATTATCATGTTAAGGTTCTGGAGTAAATTCATTGATTTAATGGCCATTGACTTACTGAAGATGGACAAGAAAGAAAAATAAGTTTAAAATGTACCCATAACTACTATCTGGTTGCTTTGGATGTATTGTGATTACTTTAGTTTTATATTCAACCAGCAGATATGTAGTTTTTGTTCACATTGTAAAAACAGCTATATTTACCATTTATATATTTACTTAGGAAGTGAAAGGGTTATGCTTATTCACCCAACCTGTTCACTACTGACTCTTAATTACTCAACAATCTTTATTTTATTCACTGAAAAAATCATATTATTGCTCATTTACCTGAGCAGGATATCTAACTTTTTTCAGCTTCTCATACTTCTGTCTTAATTTAGCTCCTGTTTCATAAAAAGCTGCTTTTTTTTGTGTTCGCCCACCAAGTGGCCAACTGCTTTACAGTCATGCCAACCTAAATTACCACTGACATCAGTGGTTACGTTTACAGTGAAGCTGATCTTCAACATCAAACAGAAAACATCTGTTTCAGGCTCCAAAATAGTTCTTAAGGTTAAATATCATTTTCTGTTCTAGTTTGTGTGATAATAGTCACCTGTCTAAATCAATTTTGCTAATCTGCACTTACTTCATATGCATGTCAAAAGCCTATTATTTTTAAAACATAGTCTTTTTCTTCCTGTAGACAATCACTGACAGCTATTATAACTGACTGTAATGTCAGAAACTCTGCCTATTAAAAATACAAGAGCAGTTGAATCTTTTTGAAGACATCTGAACATTTGAGCTGTCAATATTACTTTACCATGGTAATTAAATAAAATTCATACACACAAGAATTGACTTAAGTGATGTACAGTACTCATTTATTTTATATCTCCACAAGTAGCATACACACCAGCCTACTGACATTATATGGTAGTATGTAGAGTATGTACTCTGGCAGTGTAACATCGTGTTTTTTTTTTTCTTTTTTTACATCAACCACAGTTTAAAAGGCCAATAAAAATGCAGAATCAAAGAGCAGGAAATATTTTTATGCCTCATTTCATTGTTTAATGCAAAATCCCCACTGAATTGTTGCAGATTGAAACAAATCGCTGTCTACCACTTGGGGGCACCAAAGTTACAAACTTTCAAATTCTACAAATAATGGATTGAATATCCTCCAAATCTGATGGTTACCAGTAACATATTTGAAAGCACTGTTTGGAAGTTCTGTTCTAAATTGTTGACAGTAAAAAAAACAAGCAAAATGTAAAATGATTTAGTCATATGGATCAAATGTAAACAATTATCCCAGTTTGGCCTTTGTAGTTAAAATCAGGCTTCTACAGTAAATGAGCTCAACATTGTGCTGCTGTCTATTCTATTACATTCTGGCTGAAAAGATTCGGCAATAAAACTTTTTTTTTTTTTTTTCTTTTTTAAAAGAAATCACTTGAACAGTCAAGTGCTAAAATGATTCTACCGTTTCTCTGTGAAGAAAGTTCTAAGATGTGAAAACGTAAATGATCACACTGATAAGCAAAGAGGGGAAAAAAAAAATCTTTTGTGTTGTGGTTTCAGAACATTAGAAACAAATGTCTGAAGCAGCAACAATCCACAATATTTGCAGTGCATGAAGTTGAACCCAGCTCGACTCCTGCACGCATCTGCAATTTATGTTAGCATACAGCGGTTGGGAGTTTATCATATAGAAAACAAAAATAGATTTTCTTCTTACACTTCAGTGTCGCATATAGTTGGCCAGAATACATTCAGAATATAATTGGATACCTTTTTTTATATTGTGGCATTGGCCAGCACTAATCTTTTAAAAATCACTACTCTAAATAACTTTCTAAGAGTTAAATCATTTTCTGTTTATATTACAGCTCACAAGAAGTCCAACTGACCATAACTGCAGTCTCCAGTCCAGCATGATGGTGAAGGTTTGTGGTTCATCATCAGTTTTACCTATATAATAATCTCCACTCAAAGAGCGCTGATTACCATAGTAACAACATTTCCTAGTTTCTTAACTTACTCCTCCGGTGCAGAACATTGTATCAGCCGGCAATCTTTTCTCCTCGGGGCTGAAAGCTTTCTGAAGCAGCATGTAAACCACAAAAACGCCTTTTGAAATGAATGTGCAGCAAAATGCAAATTATCACTTCATGGAGACACAAAATAACTGCAGAAAATGTTCTAAGTGTAATTATTTATAGCTGTTATGTTCTTCTTTGGGATCACAAAAAAAAAAACAGGAGCACTTTGTCACCTGTGATTAATTTCTCTTTTAACGCTGATAAAAAACTAGTAAAATGATCTAAATCTATTTGACTTTTCAGCTGCACACTGTACGTAACAGACTGTACAAACACTGGCCATACAGTATTAAGTGCTGATCTTTGCCCTAAACAACTAACATGTATTCTATTATATAAAGATGTTTCTTTTTAGTAGCTTAACAGCTGCTGTAGGTAGTGCTGCCTGCTGTGATTATGGCAAGGCAAACATTCAGTATGTAAACAGTATTGTAGAACATTTTCTTTTCTCCATTGAAAGCTGAATATGTGTATGCGTTTCAAACAAAATGTTCTCAACTTTTGTTACAGACACAAATCTAAAAATCAGCCCACAAAACAGCCACAGACAGTATCAGTCAAACACTTCTCGTCCCTGTGAGGCTATAAGGCGAGACTCCCCGTGATGCAAGGTGAAGAAGGATTCTGGTTTCAGTCCTTTCTGTTCCAAGGCCTCTCTGAGACGAACCGGTGGCTCCAGGTAGTACTGGGTGAAGCAGGGACAGGAGGAGAGAGAGTTGAAGACTATCTGTACATGACCATACTTTCGACAAGTTTATTTTAGCTCAGTGCTACAGTTTTTTTTTTGACTGTTCACTACAGACTTTTGTCAGCTCATCTAACTATTCCGAGCGCGGCAGCGAGCCAGAGGGCTACATTAAGCCGTGTTAGCTGCAGAAATAGTCATGCAGCTTAACAAACAATGAAACTTTTGTTTGGTTTGTGTTGCCAGAACATAATAGAGTGTCAAAGCACTTTTTTTTTTTTTTTTTTACCTCCCATAACACTCTCTTTGGCTTTTATGTCTCCATCTCTGAAACCAGTGACAAACAGAACTCTCTGAACTACTGGGATTTATAATACTAACCCACAAACCACTGCAGTTTTAAACAGACATTTTTCTGCTTTGCACAGAAAAAAATTCCCAATAAAACTTGTTGATACACCAAAACAGACTTTCCTTATTTGATCTTGTATGTTAATCCATGGCATGCACACAAAGCATAAGCTAGTCATTAACCAAATGACTACATGTTTGCTGCTACAGACACACCTACCTCATAGGCGAGGGCAAAGGTTCCCCAGTGAATAGCAACAGACTGTTTGGCCTGAAGGTCTTGGTGAATCTGAACAGCCTCCTCTGGGTCTACATGCTGCCCCTGCATCACATCCCTGAACAACCAAAAGAATATTCTTACAAGTCTGTCTCTGTGCGTGGACTTTTGAAATGTTCAGTGATAATTATAACAGAATTTATACAGCATTAAGTAACTCAATTTTATAGTTTAGAGATAGCATTTCCGCTGGTTTATTTATTTATTTTATTTATTTTTGTTGATATGTCATGTGAGGTGTGTATGTAAATTTCATACAGTACCTGGGCAGGTAAGCTCCAATAGGAATTGCTGCGAGGTCGAATGGGCCAAAGCGCCGCCCAATCTCCTGGAAAGATGGGCAGTAACCAGTATCACCAGCGAAGAAGAAGCGATGTTCTGGACCTAAAACAGACCAGCTGCCCCATAAAGACTGAGAGGAAACGGGAGAAGAGGAACAATGTGTTTTTTATTAAAAGAATCTGCTTTGATCTCAATTTAAAACTGCTGTTTTGTGCTTGATTGAAAGTGACTGAATTAAAGACTTATTTCATCACCAAGTTCTACAAGAAGTGGTTCAGTTTTGGATGCTTTCAAGATTCATATGATGAATTTGACTTGACGTTTGTATGCACATATTTTTTGCAAAATGTATTCTAAAAAGGAATGAATTAATACACAAAGTTACAATCTTATCAATAATTAATCATTTGAATCAATTACCTTGTTATCATCCAGCGCGGTGCGTTTGCTCCAGTGCTGAGAGGGTGTGCAGACAAATGTGACATCATCGTGACCCGGCACACAGTTCTCCTCCCACCAATCCAGCTCCATCACGTTCTCACAGCCCACCTTCACCAGCCAGTCCATTAAACCAAGGGGCACGAACCTATGAAACACACACACGCACGCACGCTTGGAATTAATATTAAAAGTGTGATTTTTGCTGACTAGCATCAAAGGCACATTGGTTGTTGACTGCTATCTTTCAATGCATCACACACACCAGCGTAGCTCCCCTCCAAAGCGTTCGTTAAGGCTGGCCACAGATCCAGCATCCAGGTGATCATAATGAGAGTGACTAATGACGACAGCATCGATCCTGGGCAGCTGGAGGGAGGGAGGGGAAATAAGACAACAGAGATATGAAAATAGTGCGATGGTGAGAGATCATTGCAATAATGAAAAATAAAAAAAAACACCAAACCTGTTCCACAGTGCAGGGGGGCCCTCTGAACCTTTTAGGCCCCATGAACTGGAACGGTGAGGCCCTCTGGCTGAAAATCGGGTCTGTCAGAATGTTCAGCCCGTCCATTTCAACCAGAACTGTGGCGTGACCCAGCCAGGTGACTCTCAGACCTGGACTGGAGTCACAGTGGCTTGGGTTCTGCACAAAGTACGGTTCCATCACTGGGAGCTCACTGTCTAGGGCCTGCAGGTGGAGGATAGAGAGTAATGGCAACACAGAGGAATTAACAAAAGGGAGGGTCGGTTATAGGAAGAGACGGTGAAACAGACAGAGAAGGCAGTGAGAGACTGCATCAGAGATGTCGAAATGAAAAAACTTAATTAACCATAATCCCATAATCTCATCAGCATGGTTTTGTTGCTGCTTGCAGGACTGATTTATCCTCAATTTTAAAATGTTTGGCAACATCACAAGGATAAACAGCTGAGGTGGGATTCTGCTTTTTGCTTTAATGGAACACACTGGCCAAACAGCTGAAAAGCTCTGAGTTTCCTCTCTGTCTGGCCAATATTTATGCATATAATTTAAAAAAGCTGCATCCTAACTCACTGTTAGCACTGTGAGCTACCTTTCCATCATCAAACATTTGACCTATGACCTCTCTGGTTGTTGATTTTTTTTTAACACCTATTCTTGTAAGTTCTCATACAACAACAAAACACTGATCAGCAAAAGCAATTAATGGGTTAAATTCTTTTCTATTGCTGTGTGAAAGCAGCCTTTGAAGCCCGTTAAGCCGTTACTGAGCTCAGCAACGTTTCCACTAGGTGCTATAAATAGTGTGTGGGTTGAGTCGACAAAGGGCAACGTTTCTACCAGCAGAGGTAGGAAATATAACCTCTAATACTGATCACTGTAAAGATAATACAAGTAAAATCGTATATATTATAGAAAGTGTTACATTTAAAACAACATCCATTACCAATCTGATACTAATCATAGAGTAAAGCCCTGTTTTTTTTAACATAATCCCTAATAATTACCCACCTCTTTACTAGTTGGTACATTGCTGTGATTTTTGTCCAGCAACAGGAACCTGAGCAGGGTGGGGTAAGAAGGGAACCGCCATGTGGACCAGGGGTTGATCCAGCGGCCATGTTTGTCTCGAGAAGACTTGGTCACGTCCTCCTGCAATAAAGTCAAACAATTATATTTTAGTCACTCATATCAAGCTTGGAAATGTCTGCTGTTTCTGTACATAAACCTAAGCAGGAAAGGGCGTATATGGAAATGAGGAGGTTTGAGGTGGAGGCTGAAAAGGAGGTGTGTCTGTGTCTCAGGTAGAAGAGGGAGGTTTTTTTAGACTGCAGGATGTGTGACCGGGAGGTGGGGGTTTTTACCTCCAGCCGATAGTCCAGGCGGAAGCTTTTGCGGGAGGAGCGAGAGGAGCTGCTCTTCCTCTGGGTCGGCACCTGAGGATCCGCTTCTCCGCCCTCAGCCCCTCTAAGCACTCCACCATCCTGGAGTACGCATACAAACACAAATACACACACAGAATGATGGAGTCTGTTTGCAATCCCTAAGACATCTGAAACAAGGTGGGAAATTAGAACCCTTATCCACATAACCAACAATCCTTCCTGTTGTACCTTAAAGATTTAGCTGTAGCTGGTAAAATGTCATTTTTAAATGTTGCTGCTGACTGTTTCTGTCTGGATTCCTGAGTATTATTTGCTGTCAAATAAACAAAGTTTGCAAAAAAATGAGGAAATCAGGAAATTCATGGTGTTTTCAGCATTAAATGATTTATTATTTGATCTTTGATCATTTTTACAGGTATCCCCTTGTCACAAAAATCAACAGATAACACTGAAAGTGAAAATTTCAGCTCTCAAGTATCAAATTTACAACCATATTTGGACAGCTAGCGACCATGGAAACACACATCCCATGACAAAATTTGTTTAGAAATATTACTTCCACTGAAAAACTACATCTTGTTAACAAATAACAATAAGCAAATGAGAAGCCTGTGTTACCTCCACCAGGCCTTTTCTCTCCTCCAGCGCTGCTCTGTCTGAAGACGATGGCTTCTCCATAGGCCCACCACCACACCTATCACACACACACACACACACACACACACACACACACAAAACACACACACCTTTAACTATGAAAGTTCTTCACAGTCAGTAAAATCGCAGCTTTCTCCTGTGGTCCTATCCTAAAGGAACCGGGGTTCACTTGCCTCGCTCGACAGCACACCAGAAACTCCTGAGGATGGTGACAACGTTACACATTCAAACTGACCCAGTTATAAGCAGGATGCATTCACTAACCTTAACGCCACTGTGACAACAGCCGACAGTTAAACGGTACTAGTTTGCATGAGGCAGAAAGAGGAATAATCAGACACAGATAACGATTAACTGCGCTGTATTCAAATGAATCCAAAACTAACCTAGTGGCTAATATGATGTCTCTTTTTTTTTTTCCTTTTATCTATTAACTTTTGCTGGCAGGACACATTAAAAAAACAAGTTTCCTCCTCCTTAGTGTGACAGATAACAAACACAGAGCTCAGTTTTTACTCATGTGTAATGCTGATTGGGTGTGTGGGCTGATGCATGCATGGTACAAATATTTCAGACGTGTAAACAGGCTGTGTTAACTATCAAAACAAATGTTCAAATCTTTGACTCATATTGTTACATCAGTGCAGTTACAGTGCAGCAGCTTGCTACTTCCTTCTTGTACATTATCCAAATGAAACATGGTGCAATGATTCTTTAACTATGAGTTGAGCCCTAAATTGAACAAAAGACCTACCCTTAATAAAAAAAAAAAAAAAAAAAACATACTTCCTCAATGAGTTCTGGGTTAAATATGTGTGACAAAAAAAGAACGAAAGAGAGTTGCAAACATGAGAGTGAATTTGACATTTTAGTTCAGGGCTATGAAAACAAACACCTACATTTACATGGTGCATAAACTGATGTTGGCACCTACACACTCCTGTGCCAGCAAGTCTATTATAACACCTCTTCCTTATCCTGCCATTATCCACAGCAATTACAGTGCAGGACACACCCTTAATAACTACTATCTACTCATGAATATCTTCTTCATGCACTTATATGAACAAATGCATTTGATGATGGCCTTCATTGCTATCAAATATCGATTATAATGGTCCCTTAATTTGGATAAGAGAAATTTATGACTACCAAGTGTACGTGCCATTGCATGAATGCTGTATGAAAGCCCACAGTGCATTTGCTGTCTTCGGGGAACCCCATACATTGAAGTTATGGCGTGCTGATGATGCACTCAGCCTCATGAATGGACTTTTAACTGCACACTACACACAGACACTGGGACAACAATGGAGCTCTGTGGTTGACAACCAAAACAAAGATCTGTGTAAGCCAGCCAGCGTGCCCTGATGTGGTCATATGAACGACAAAACGCTGCAGCCTGCCGTCTGTCTTTCTCTGTTCCTCTGTTGTGTAGTTAAATTAAATTGAGACAAGCTGTTTCAACACATGACACAATACCCGCGTTTAGCAATGGGAAAATCAATCACATATTGTCACATTTTGCAGGCCAGATTCCTCTCACGATGTAACTTTCAAGAGTGAACATGCTGTTATAACACACTAGTCTAAACATGAATGAGTCTAGTCCCTGTGATACTGACTGCCACAACATATGATAAACAAAGTCTTAACAACTTAAGACATCTTCTATTATTTCCTGTTTAAAGTGTGTGCACAGACACTGACACACAGGAAAGACAACACTGACAAACTGACTACAACACCTGCAACACAAATACTTACTACAATACAATTAAAGTACATTTTAGCAGAATACTAGCCTTGCAAAAAATGTGTCCCTGCGGTAAAAACATGGTGATATAACAGATATTAAAATGCCACTGGATACAAGGCCACCACACAGTCACTATCCGAGTATCACGAGCGTCGTTACAGGCTTCAAAACAAACTATTTTCGGGTCAACTTACCTGAAACGTGAACGCAACAGAAATAGCACCAGTTGTTTTCTTAGCGAGGAGACATTGTTGTGTGTACGTTAGCCATACGCTGCGTTAATGCGAGCTAGGTAACATTATCGGTAACTACACGGTTCACTGTGCATTTCCAATACCGTTTGCATTACTGTGACGAGTCTCTTAATGAGTGGCGACGGAAAACTTCAAAGACAAACAGTGAATGCTGCTGGTTAGGACGTCGTTCAGAGGTAAGTTTCTTTAAACGCAGCCGGACGGTGAGGATCATTAGTCGGTACCAGCTCTGTTTCTCTGACGTCAGTGCTAAACCCTCTGATCATGTGACCGCCCGAGAAACTCCCGCTTTGACTGCAGCAGTCCAAACATATATAATGATGCTGTACGCCTTCCTTTTAATGCTGAAGATTGTGTGGAAAATATTTATATTGGTGAAACTAATATATTGAAAGAGAAGTGCTCTAATAAAAATATTAGGAAAACATTCAGTTGAGTTACTGTCCCATCATAGATGTTTGTGGTCCTTATTTTAAGGACCAGTGTGAAGGATTTAGGGTGATCAATTGGCAGAAATGGAATATAATATTCATAATAGAGCCCGACCGATACTGGATTTTTGGGGCCGATGCCGATAGCAATATTAGGGAGTAAAAAAAATCCGATATTGATATATCGGCCAATAATCTTATACATACAGAATGTATACACACACATTTTTTTGCAATGATACTTCAAATGTGGTTATAAAACACTTGTGACAAAGCTATGCAATGGAGCCAGGATATTTTACAGTTTATTAATAAACTTCATTGTATCAGTGCACTGAAACAGTTAACTTCACTGGGAATTTAATAATTATAAAAAAACTATAAATAAAAGAAACACAGAACAGAAAACACATGTAGCCTATACATTAAACTTGAATTAAGAAAAAGGATCAAATATGTACAAAATACTGCCTATACAAATTTTTTTTAAAAATCAACGCATATTGGACAATATATACACGATACCGATATATCTATGATTGGCCAATATTGGCCAATAAAATCGGTTGACTGATATATCGGTCAGGCTCTAATTCATAAATATGTTTTCATTAGTGAATTATCACCTGAACATTCCAGTTCAGTGTACTAGAGCTGCAATGATTTGATGATTAATTACATAGTCGATCAAAAGATAATTAATCATCAACTATTTTGATAATCGCTTAATTGTTTTTTTCATTGTTCATTGTTGTTTTTCATTTTTTTAAGAACAAATGCACAACTTCACAGCTTCCAACTTCTTGAATGTGGATATTTCCTGGTTTCTTTAGTCCTCTATGATAGTGAACTGAATATCTTTGGGTTGAGGACTGTTGATTGGGACAAAACAAGACATTTAAAGGTGCAGTGTGTAGAATTTAGTGGCATCTAGTGGAACGGACTTGGCAGAAATGGAATATAACATTCATAAGTATGTTTTAATTGGTGTATAATCCCATGAAAATAAGAATTTTGTTTTTGTTACCTTAGAATGAGCCCTTTATATCTACATAGTGAGCAGGTCCTCTTCCACAGAGGCTGCCATGTTGCACCACTATGTTTCTACAGTAGCCCAGAATGGACAAACCAAACACTGGCTCTAGAGAGGGCCTTTTGCATTTTTTGCCTTTTTTGTGAGTTTTGCGGCCAATGTAGGTTCTCCTACATGCTTGAAAGGGAGGGGGACGGGTATTTAGTTGGTTGCAATTTGCAACCAACTGCTAGTGTTTGACGGATGGTGTTCATCCCTCCAGAAGAGTTCAACAGACTTGTAGAATCAATGTCAAGGTTGAGGAACACCATTCTTCCAAAAGATATTCCCTTATTTGGTGTTTTGATGATGATGATGAAGAGTGCTGTTAAACACATTGGTCCAAAATCTCCCATAGGTGTTCAATCAGGTTGAGATCTGGTGACTGCGAAGGCCACAGCATATGATTCACATCATATTCATACTCATCAAACCATTCAGTGACCCCTCGTGCCCTGTGAATTGGGGCATTGTCATCATGGAAGAGACCACTCCCATCAGGATAGAAATGTTTCATCATAGGATAAAGGTGATCACTCAGAACAACTTTGTATTGATTTGCAGTGACTCTTCCCTCTAAGGGGTCAAGTGGACCCAAACCATGCCAGCAAAATGCTCCCACAGCATAACAGAGCCACCAGATCCCCTCACTGTCGGGGTCAAGCATTCAGGCCTGTAACAGTTTTTCCTTTAATTTGTCACCCAAAAAATGTAATCTTTTTTTGGTTGTTTTTGTTTTCTATTGTTTATCTGTCTATTTGCACCTCTGTATATGGATATCTGTACAATAAATAAAATAAGAAATAAAAAGATATATATATGACTAAAATCTGACTAAAATAGAAACAAAAGAAAAGGCATATTTTGTTAAAAGTAATACAATTTTCTTACAAAATATTTTTAATATTTATTTTTACTTATTTTAGTATGACCACTACTAGTACGGGTAAGGTAAGTTTTCTAAGGAAAATTAACAATATTAATAACACAGTGAAGAAAAGTAGCTGAGTAACTCATTTATTTTCTTGAATATAAATTGAATTGTTTATTTGTTTATTTCATTTTTTCCTGATAGGGAGATATATATTTTTTAATTTATTATTTATATATTTAATTTGTTACTTTTAAGCACCTGTTTAATCATATATCTAAGGGCTGCAAGTAACGATTATTTTCACTATTGATTAATTGTTTGGTGTATATATCAGAAAATGGTGAAAAATGTCATCACTGTTGCCCAAAGCTCAAGGTGCAACTTCAAATGTCTTGTTTTGTCCCGACCAACAGTCCAACCCAAATATTTACTATCATAAAGGACGAAAGGAACCAGAAAATATTAACATTTGATATTTTCATATATTATTTATTAATACAACCCTGACCCATTCCTCAACAGTTACTTGCAAATAAAACAAAATATGTAGCCTATACCTATATTAAATATTAAAAAGTTTAAATTAAAATTTGATCCCATAACGTATAACACAATTATCGATGACGATGATTATTTAGAAATGTCATATTAACTGACATTGTTGACTGATTGTTGAACGTCATACCAAAACTTTGCTTTCACTTACTGCAAAAGTCCTTTTATATTTAAGTATTATCAGCACTGGCCATATATGTGAATCATTTCTGGCTCTACTTAGATAACTAAGTTCAATTTGAATACTTTTAGATATAGTATAAACATAGTATAAGTGAAACAAAGTGTGAAATAACGGCTCAAACCCTGGACAAGCACACCACAGAGCTCCTATCAGGACGTTTTGTCAAATTATAAAACCTATTTCTGCAGACTTACCTTGAATTCAGCCTCCTGAGGAAGGACAGCTGGAGAGATTTTAACCCTACATTCAGTCGCGCTGTATATTTGTTAAACTTACAGCTACACGCCATTAACAACTGTTCAGACTTACATAACAATGATTGCTCTCTATCTTGTTGTATCTGACCATATCTGTGTCTGAAAAATGACACAGAACAGCTGGAGGACACAAACTTCCATGTGTGTACACAGGGAAGTTATTCAATGTCTGAACTTCCTGCGAGCTGCCTTCAAGGACTGTCGGAAATCTGATAATTTTACAGTTAGGCTTTTACGAAAAGTGTTCAATAACCTCTTTGCAAATGTACATGCTAAATGTTTTAGATGCGCACATATTTTCTACTTACTTAAAATATATTTAAAAAGTATATACCAAAAGCCAGACATATAATCAAACTTTTTTGGGTGTAGAAAATATGGAGTTGCTTAACAGAAAACACATCATGCACCCACAGCATCTTTGCTTGAGATAAAGTCTATGATGGTGCATCAAGTCAAACCTAAAAAAAAACTAATCATATTTCACATAATTATGTTTCACAAGTCTATTGATTGTGACCAACTATGCCAAACTTAATTTCAGCAGGTACAAATTTCATGGCTACATGAATGAAAAGAGTAATGATACAACCACTCAACAGCTGACAGGTCATGAAACCCTGAAACCCCTTCTGCTTGCTTGAACCATTTCACACCCAGTGAGTTATTCAGTATATGTATGTATGCATTGTCAGGGTAAAAGATGGATTGTACATGGACGTCAGAATCTGCTCTGCTTGAAATAAAGGGTCAGTGTTTGACCTGCTTTGCTCTAGCATATCATGTGATGTTGAACACATAATGTAAGCACCTGCTTTTAACCCTCCTATTGTGTTAGGGTCAAATTTGACCCGTTTTCAACTTTAGATGTGTGAAACATAATTTTTTCTGATCAAAACAAGGCTTCATTACATCCTCTACAATGGCCAACTGAATACAATAAAACACATTTGGATCATCTTTTTTTAAAAAAAAAAAAAGCCCACAAAAAGAAAATTACATCTGTTGTGTTGTGGGTCAAATTTGACCCGGTATAATTATGGGTTGTTTATGCAGAGAAATACATGGTAGATGTTGCCAAACCATCATGAATAACAAAACACTGTTTGCAGGTCAAATTTGATCCAACAACACTAAAGGTGTTAACCCTTTTCTAACGCATCAGGAGGGTTAATGACATTACAATGCGACAGAACAGTTGGCGTGAATTTCCTCCCACACATGCAACTACTGTTCTCTGTGCATCACCTGTATTCCATCATGTTTTATGAATAAGCTTTCACAATTACAACAGAAAAACTCAAATGCTGTAAACACAATTACTTTATGTAGGAAATTGTACGATCAGTAAAAAAAAAACAAATGAGCTATTCACATTGAGAACTGTTCACACAAACATCAGTGTTTCATCAGGCAGGCACACATACTACAGGGATGTTTCACTGTAAAGGATAAGCCCAGGATCAACACAGGGAAGTGCCTTCCAGTAGAATACACTATAGTTATACTGGAACCAGGATTACACAAAGACTTTTTGACAATGGCTTGACTAAAACATTGAACAAACAAATTTGAAAATGACAGGGAATGTTTTGTCATTCTACCTCACAGCCAACTAATCTAGAAATGGGAGGGCAGAAAAGAGAAGGGAAAAAAAACAAAACAACCAATCACAAACTCTGTTTGTCCTTGCCCCCGGAAAGACAGCTGAGAACACTTACAAAGTTCAGATTTTTATTTAATCAAGTCTTTTCTGGGTTATGCAATAACGAGATGAAATGATCACAAAACCTATCACAAAATGTGTTGTTTTATAAACCATGGATGAGGTCAGGAGCACAGAAAAATGCAGGTTGTGCCCTGGCAAATAATCATGTCCAAGTGTGTGTTGCGTGTGTGTTTGTCTGTCTCTCAGTGATCCTTGTGGTCTCCGTCCTCCTCCAGTTTCCTGATCTCTGCCTTCAGGTGGTTGATGTTCTCTCTGCTGGCTTTTAATTTATCTTTCAGCTCTGTGATCTCCTGGCTGGTTCTCTTCTTTGCTGCTTCCATTTTCTCCTTGGTCCTCTGCTCCAGCTCACTGACTGCACAAACAGGAAGGTATGCACATGACCATAACTGCAGCAAATCATATTAAAAAAGGAACAGTTTGGGGAAAATACTCTTATTCATTTATTACTACCAGACTATTTCTTGGCTGGAACCAGTTGCCAGGCAACCAGCGGAGCCAAGAAATAGTCAAACTTCTCCTTTGAGCTCCCTTTGTGTATACGTACACTCTGTCTCATGCTTGTATGCTCCCAGGGTGAGTTGTCTTGATGTGGTCAGTAGCTGCTGCATCATGGCTGTAGGATCCTGGAAGATCTGAGAATTAAAAAGAAAACACAGCAGTCAGGTAGATCTCTATTCACAGCCAAACTTCCCTGACACATGTCCTGTATTATATTAAAACAAAGATGATATGTTAGACAACAGACATATACAATTTAACACCATGGGGTTATGGGAGTTACAGATGTGTGAAAACTCTATGAAAAGCAGCACTTAGAAACAATATCATTTTAGTGGAGTCATTACTGAGATAATAAGATGTAGCACAAGGACAATCATACCATTTCATCATAGAATTCAGAGACAACTGTCTTCTTAGGCATGGCACTGGAGTCGGACTGGAACAGCTTCAACAGATGGTACAGAGTCACCTAACAAACAGACAAAGAAATCCATAAGAATTAACAACACATACCGGCAGGTAAACCAAATGCCAATACATCTGTTTAGTATAATGTCCAAAACATTCCCTGCATTACTCTCTCTTTCAGTACATAATAATACTGTACATTTCTGTAACATACTGCAAAAAGCACACTTTGAAGGATTTAGTATGGAGCTGGAACATTTTCATGATACTGTATGTGTGTTTACTAATGGTGGCTCTCACCGGTCTCTCATTGGGGTCAATGAAGAAGATCTTGACGATGATCTCAAACTCCCCCCAGCCGGTCTCTGTAATCTCGTAGGGAGGCTTGGTCACCACTGGAAGAAACAAGGCGAGATGGACACACAGATGACCAAACTAGGTTATTTCACATTGAAACGAGATAAAACTCCATAACAGGTGCTGCTGCCTATATGACGTATAACCAAACTTCACTCAATTTTCTGTTTAGTTACACTCTATTTGACATAATATAGGTAGTACAATCAACAAGACACAAAAAGTTTCAGACACTCAGTTTTCCTCACCCCATACTTGAAATGTAAAGGTCTACTCACCTCTCAGTGGGTTACCATAGCTCTCATGTAGCTTGAACTGGATCTTCTTCACATAAGCAGACATATCCTGGAAGAACAATGTAATTCATCATATATAATGATAATCTTGTGTCTTCTAAACACATATGGGCTGGGCACCATTCAATGTGGGACACTAAAATAAACAAATCAGTCAAATCCATAGACTTGACGCTATTCTGGATGTCTAACCTCATTTCTATAAGGCTTCACATAGACAGACCACTGGTGTGTGTGTCCATCCTCCTCTCTCTTCTTCCCAAAATATCGTGCAACATTTCCAAACACAATAGGCTTCACAATTGTCACTCCCTGCAGCCAACAGAGAGGAAACACAAAGAATTACAAGAATGAATATCAAAACACTAATAAATACAAGACCGGTGAGACAAAATATATATTTAAAAGCATCAACTCCTTGAGTGAATATTCAAACTACTCTAGTGCTAGCGTTACCTTAACCCGCCCCCCGGAATCTGGACCAAATTCAGTCATCTTTTTGAACATAGTACGGCAAAAGGAGCGTTAAGTTGGTCCCGTAGATCAAGCTAAATAGTTGTTCTTTCACTGTGTGTTTCCACATCTAATAAACCTGCCATTCAAGCATTAAAAGTCCACTTTCTACAGCCAGCGGTTTCATTTTTAAAACGGCAAGCTGAACAAGCACCGGAAGTGCAACGTTTTTACTTGTTCGGTATGTGAGACTTCCAGACACAAGGTTCCGGCCAAAGGAAGGATCAAGAATAGTTGTGTTACTTACATCGACTATAAAAATATTACTTTCTAGAATTGTCCATACAAACTACAAAAGAAAGTTTAGCTTCTGTAAAATGTTTTAAGATTATTTACACAAATAACACCTATAAGTAAAATTCCTTTATAGTTGTGTATCAACATAAGTAAAAGCCGTACATTTGCAATTACGATTAGTTGAACACATTTTCCATATTCAGCTCCCTTATATGTGATTATACTAGACAATGTGGCTTATCAGTAATTAGGTGAGCATAATCATTGTTTAGTTCTGGTGCAGGTGTTTACAGCCATTTAGAAAAAAAATGTAGTTAATATGCCTTAACGAAGCTACCTAGGTAAATTGTTAAAGTCGCTTCCTTTAATAGTATTTGGCATTAAGTTAATTTTACACACACAATACTTGAGTTGTTTTCAGAGGATTTCTGCATGTCTATTTCACATTTTATTCACCTCTATTAAACCTTTCCTAGTTCCTGCTCAGACAATATTAGACGACACGTAAATCAAACGAACTTAATTACGAATTGGCATCAAATAATTATCAATGACCACTCTTCAGACCAATTACATGAACTACATAGAAAAGAAAGCCATTAAACCAAACTGAATTTAGAAATGTTTTTATTTTTGGAGTCCAATGACCATGTTTGTTTTAGCTACTGTGTACCTTTCCCTTATGACATCTGTAATCAGCACAAAACATTGCATCATTACTTAACTCCTGACTGAGAATAAATGAAAATAGGGCAATTAATCTTTAAACACAGTTCACACTAATAGGATACCAGCAAGAACATAAATTACTTTAACTCAGTTGTAAAGACCCTGTGCTGCTTTTCACTGGTCCAGTGTGCACAACTATGCTGATCAATTATATTCAAAGACAATAAATAAATAAAAATCATTACAAACAACCTTTGATATGTTATTCCCATTTTAAACAGTAAGTTAAAAGTTGAGTTGAACTTTCTTAGATTTCAAAGTGTTATGATGGAAAACTGGGAATGACTAGTAAAAACACATGCTTCTATTAAGACTATTCATGCAAAATAATACTGACAGTTCCTGTATGAGTGTTGCTCTAGCTTGATGCCAGACTTCCTCTGGACTGGACTCTTTCTTCTTCTGCAGTGCATGTGGACCTGTAAACACTTACCTTCAGCACTGTGGAGAGAAGTCAGCACAAAGCAACTACAAAGTCACACATACATTTGTTTAACCAGCTAACATTTTTTTAGTGAAAGCCCTGCACACCTGTTCCTATTCTGGCTGATTTGCACTCTGCTCATGGTTATTTTGGATGGAGGCGTACTGTGTGTTTGGAGTTTGCTGAAGTCACCAAATTCATCAATGTGGAATTTTCTTGCAGTACTAAGTCATTGTACCTTTATAGGTGCAAAAAACAAGCAAAACTTCAAACAAACATGATCTTGAAACAGAGGTCCGATCAGCCAAAATATTTAAAACACAACTTTTTAAGGAATTGTTAACGAGATTCAAAAATTAGGGTGTGGCATAATTTGTTTCATAACTCTTTTACAGAGTTGGTAAAAAATGATCAAACATTTGTTAACATAAAACACTCTTAAGTATATTGTTAGAACAAGAGTACAGTTCAACAGTATCATGGGGGTTCTGAAAATGTTATAATCTGTTCAGCGGCTTTACCACTGAGCCATTGCTTTGTGGGAAATAATAGTTCAGTAATTCCTGTAGCAATGACGTCCACAATGTCCACATATATCAAATACCTTCTGAGATGAAATATTTCAGGTGATGAACATGGAGATTTAACCTGACATGACTGATTTAAAAAAAAAAAAAAAAAAAAAAAGACAAACATGCATCTTGAGAAGAAAACCAATCAGCTCAAAATATATTTTCCAGCACATTTTACGTCAAAAATTCTAAAGTAGAAGGTGACAATTAAATTTAATCAATAAAAGGAGGTATTGTGGACAAACAAAACAGGAAGTCTAACCAGTTGATATCAGTGTTAGTGTTTTGGTCTTTGCTGCATTCATACAAGATAACAATGTTAGCTTTCAGTCTTATTTGATCCATAAGCTTTTGTTTCAATCATTTTCACTATCTTGATCTGACAGAGTAAAAAACATGTAAATTCATGCTTATTTTCAATACCTATCATCTTGAGACAAAGTGTTGACAATCACAGTCTATACCAACAAAAATGCAACATGATGGATGGTGTAAAAAAAAAGACATGTTGCATGGCATTTGACAGTGTTAGTGTCATGGTTACAAATTGCATATAAATAACCACTTAAATCTGTTCATTATGTTGTGGTCAACAGTTAATTCATGATGTGACCTATGGGGTGCATTAAAAACAAAAACATGTTTGGTGTGGAACATGGGAGCAATTTTTTTTTTTTTTTTTTTTTACAATTACTTTACTTGGATTTACAAATTTCCAACAAATAGAATTCACCGATATTTGAAGAACCAATTCATGAGAGCTGTAACTACAATGGCTGAGTGAGCATGGACTGTTTAAGCCAGTAATGAACTCATCCCACATCAACAAAACAAAAAGATGTCAAAGACAATTTGGTTTGGCAATGGTGGTGGTGATTCAGTGCAAATACATGCAGATCAAACATCAAAAACCAAAGCATGATAACGTTTTGTTTTTTTTGGTTTACTGTGTGCTGCTTATAGACTTTCAAATTGCTCAAGATCTATAAATGTTCTTATCCACCAATCAGCACATTACAAAATAGTACATTCAACTTATCTGTCTTACCTTGTAAAAGATTGTATCCATTTGAGAAAAGGAAGAAAATAAAAAAGGTACTAAATAACAGACATCTATTTCTAAAACATCTAAAACACAAAGCCACTCACCAATAAAAAGCTAAAAAAATCATCTAAAAGCAGACCAATTCAATATGAAAAACATTTTGCTGTCCAAAATATACATTTAATATAAATGAGCCAACCATATAGAGGAATTCACCAAATGCAAAGTGTACCTCAGTAAACATTTTTTATTACAACACCATCTAATTTTTAATCAAAAGCAGAAAGACATTTACAAACATACTAACCATGAAAAGAATAAATGAGAGGGAGGGGTGGGGAGAAAACATCAAACATGTACCCTATAAAAACTGGTCTCTAAACTGAATGTACACGGTACAGCGAGCCAAGGAAAAAAGAAAAAAAAAAAGATGTAATGTTTGTGTCTTCTATTTGAGGGTCGTGCGGGCCATTTTATTGTTTGTTTGCGAATGAAGCATCACACATACTCATCTTCATGTCAAATAAAACATAAAAATAAAAGAGCTGGTTGGAAAGTTTCTTTTTCCTTTCATCTTTAGTTACCATGAGTATAAGCTGCTTGGATAACATAGCCTTACACAGGGTCAGGGTCTTCCATCCACTGCTCTTAGTCAGGCAGACAAGATGAACAGACAGAGAGAAGGATGGGTGGAGAAGGAGAGGAGAGATGGAGGGGTGGAGGAAGAGGTGGCGGCTGTGGTTGTAATCCTGTCCGGTCATGCAGGGTGGGGAGGTGGTGGCGCACTGAAGTCCTTCCTCCTTTCCATCCATCCTTGATCCTTGTTAGCTGAAAGGTGTCAAAACGAAGGGTGGAGTTTGGTTTCGAGGCAGCCCAACAGTGAACACTCCCTCCCCCTTTACCATTAAACCTCTAGACTACACATACATAGTCACACCGGGGCTGGGGTCAATTCACCATCACTTTGAGCCACAAAATTAGAGGTCGTCCAAATCCAACTAGTGAACACTGTCTGGTGACAAGAGGTGTGTCATCAGGAAAAATTACAAAGGACAAAAAACTGAAAAAACCAGGCACATAAACGACCAAACTCCTTTTTCAGGACACTTGACTTCTGTTTCTGTTTAAAGGCTCAGTTGATTGTGTGTTGTCCCCAACCCCAGCACAGACACAGAGAAAAAACATGTCATGCAAACTTGAACAGGAAATATCCAAGAAGCAAAAGTGAAATCTATCAGTATGTACACACAACAAATATACACCAATATTCAGGGGAGTCTATGCCTAGATGCAATTTATCACTGTTGCAGAAACATGAGTGAATTCATCTATTGATGCTTACAATATGCTTTCTCTGACTTCTAAAAAGAATCAACTAATTTATTTATGTGAGGGTAACAATAGTTAGAATGTAATTTTCAAATCAAAAGTCTTTCTGAGGTCTTTTAAATTTAGGCTTTAAATTAACCCAAAATCCTATAGCTCTTTATTGTTGAAGCCACAGGTCATTGGCAGTATTATTTTAATACCTTGACATACTTAACTAACCTATTTTAATAATTTTTCCCTGTTAGGCCTTGTTCACATCTGGCATTACAATGCATCTTGGGTGGACCGATCACAACTGGACAGCTCTAGGTACAGATGTGAATTCACTCAAGATGCACTGAGGATGCAGTGAGGTCCGAGCGCTCAGACCACATACGGAGGTGATCTGGGCCGAATATGGCCACATTCTTTTAGCAGTGTGTATGTGAACGCGTTCTGGGCCACACTGAAGGACTGTCTACTCTACTGACGTCCTCTTCGTAAGCAGAAGTACATATTCATTCGGGGCGATAGTTGGTCCACCTTAACGGTCAGTCTACCTTAACTCTGTGCGGATATCTGCATACCTCCGATTTGTTGTGTGTGCACTGGTTGACGCTGTCTTCCTGGCCGTGTATGTGTCGGCTGAGGAGTATATTTATGTGGCTTAAGGTGGACCAGCTATTCTCATTTAGTGACCATCTCAGTCGCCCCTAAACAGTTAACGGAAAAACATTGGCTGCTGAGTCTCTCTCCCAAGTGAGGCTCAAATGATTTCCATTTGAGCAGAAGAGTCAGTATAAAAAAAATAACAAAAACCCCCCAAAATACATTTAGTTTTTGCAAACGGAAACGATGTACGTGTTTATTTGCATATAGAGCGGGGAAATGAGATCCAATCACAAGTGATCACTAGACACACATTCTAATGCCAGGTGTGAACAGATGTACCAAGAGCTGTCCATTTGTGATTAGATCACCCAAGACGCATGTTAATGCCAGATGTGAACAGGGTCTTAGTCACTCCTCACAACCCAAGAAAAATGGACCCTATATTTGTCATTCAGCAACTTCAAGAACACCTTGTTCATGTTTTCCTTTACAACCAACTGGTAATGGTGGGCATGACACACTGACAGCTAAAAAAAACACTGACAAATATCATAGAAACAGTGCATGATTGGTTGTGACACAACCAATTAGTTTTCAGGAATTGGGCATATAGGAGTAATAGACACAGAAAGGACAAAAAGAGCTGTATATTAAAAACACAAAACTACAAAGAGAAAGGCACGCATCTGACTTAGACACAGTAGGTGATACTTTGACACAACCGCCCATTTGATTGCAAAAGCAGACCAAGATTTTTACATATAACTGAAAAAAACAATGTAAATGTGATTCAGTATATGGTCTGGTAAACCCAATACCAGTGAAAAAGCAATATTTCGTACTCACTGAGGAAGTCCAGCATGCGAGTTACAGGTAACTGAAAAGGCAACTTCTTTATCATAATTATAAAAGGCATTGGCTAATTAAATTGCTAACAACAGTCCCCTCGCCCGAGTAAGTTCCTCCCCATTTAAAACTACTCACAAAAGAAACTTTCAGCAGAAATTACAACAGTTCTGATACAGAAAGTCATGTCAAATTATAAATGTATTCCTATTAATTTTATATCAAATTTATGAAGCTTGATAACTTGATTTTACTGGCTTTACAAGGTGCAGAAATGTCAAATTAGAACTGGTATCTGCACTACAAGCACCAGGTCAAATGAGTACAGGTGATTTTATATGGCTCAAAAGGTTCAAATGCATACTGAAACTCGAAAAGTTTTTGCTGTAGAAAGGGTTTTGTTTTACATGGTGCATGGCGGCAGACAAAAACAGTTATCCGACAATAACATTTTATACAACACAGTAGTTAAACTCTGGTGTTTCTTGTCACACTATTATTTAAATGGGCTATAACATCGAGTACAAGTGGGAATGGGCAATACTGAACGTCTGTCAATGGTCAAATTACATCCAGATATCAGACTAATAAATCATTTGCCGTATTAAAAATATGCCATATTGTTTAACCTAGGTTCATTGTAGAATAATAAAGTTCATAGAAAACATGAAAGTGTGTAGCATTTTATCAGCCAATACAGCATGCAAACTTAACAGGTCAAAGCCAAACCAGGGTCAAACAGTGCATGAAATACTGACCTCTGACAAAAGGTACTCCACAAAAAAGCCTGAGATATGATACTTACCATTTAACAATTCCTACCTTACAGATCATATTTAAATATTGTAGCAGGCTTGTCGTGTGTGTATCACTTTTGCTTCCACTGTAATTAATCACAATGTCTTCAGAGAGGCTTGCAGGTCTGTCAGAAAAGAGTTACCTAATGCAGGCAGTGTGGAAAGTCTACACCTTTACAATTCCACCCACTGAAAACTACATAGCAGATTAGTTTAACATTATCTGGGATCATAATATTACAATTACCTTAAATTACTTTAGCTGAGCCAAATGAAGTCATTTTTCATTTATTAGATAGCTTGACCATCTCTTCCAGTCACAAGTATAGATTTTATTTTTCACCCTGTGATTAAATGGGCATTGATGCTCATTGCTGACCTGTTTGACCCTGGTTTGACATGAGCAAATAGTATGCTTGTTTGAAAGGACATCAGCGATTTAATCCCCAGCACACAAACACCTACAGACAGACTGAAGAAATAATAAAACGTCATTTCTGCCTGGTACAAACACTGCACCCCACCATGGCTGTATGAACCAACAAAACAGTGTTAGAGCACATCTGTGGACACAAGAAATATCTACACTACTATCAGGAATAAAAGCAGTATGTTTGGCAATTAATTCTCAATTGTTTTCCTGATGAACAAACTCTTTTATATCTGACAGATTGTGGACATGGACAAATGGAAAATGGACATATTTGGCCTTATTACAAAAAACATTTTTGCCCACTTCCTTTTGTTATTTTCATTTATACTGCAAAAAACATTTTTGCAAAAATATACTCAACAATCTACATATTACCAAAAGATGTTAGGCCTTGTGTCCACTGGGGATCTCTCAGATACTGGCGGTTAAAAATCAAAGATACAGTTGAAAAGATGTATTTCTATTGAAAATTAAATGCTCTTTCAAGAATTAAGTTTTTTACATTTAGCTTCTGCAATTGTGAAAATTTACAAATTCTATACTGTAAGCACACAGTAACTTAAAACGCTGTATACTTCCTATTAAACAATTAGGAAGCGTATTATTTTGCAAAGAGGTTCCCGGTGGACACAAAGTCTTACTGTTCAGTCAAACTATTATGTAGGAATTGCAGAATTGGGTGGAAAAAAGTTTAGAGCAACCTAACTAGCACTGACAGCTAGAGATTAGCATGACTCTACACTAATCAGATCACATGACAGGTTTCTATGACAGTCACTGAGTTACATTCTTTTGGCATGGTTCGACCTGTCTTCGCAGTTCAGCAACTCCATACACAAAGACAACACCCCAGGTAATATTCCTCAGTATGAAGCAGGCAAGAACATGGTGAGAAAAGTTCATATATACATAATTTGATGTATAGAACATATTTTTGCTTTGTGAGCTGGATTAAGATACTGAGGTAGACTGACAACAAGAGAGGGTGAGGCTTATGTGTAAAACCTCGTTTAAAATTATGACAAATATTATTTGGGGTTATGCGCCACTGTACAGAGATGCTGAAGGGCAAATGTACGCTACAAGGTGGATGTGAGGAGGCCGGTCTGCGCGATCAGAACTAGTTTATACAGAACATCTTAGTGCTTTGGCAGAAAAGGACCATCAGAACAACACAAAAACGTTCAAAACCGATATTTCAACTGCAGTTCCAAAAATTGACAATATTTATGTTTTTCAACACGCAAGTGACGCAATGGAAGACAACAGCTTCATACAAAGATTACAAAATGATTTGTGAAACCCTGACACCGAGAATCCATGACAAACACCAGCAAGTCTCAGAAATTTAGTCTAAAAAGTATTATAACTACAATCATTTGCAACCGACTAAAATCAATCATATACAAACTAGTGTCAAATTATTTCAGATGATGTAATCTATAACTCATCCATAACATCCAAAAGCCAGGAAGAACACATGGAGCTTTCACAATGCTATGAGCCAAGTTATTCAGAAATACTTGCGTGATCTTTTGCCAACCTAGGGTCAATTTATCACTTAAAAAAATCATTACTTTTACATTAATTCATAAGATACAAATACAATAAGCACATAAAAACTTTGTTTAGCATATAACAATTGTTATTACATTAATTGGCTGCATTGAACAAATTATTAGGAGTTACTGTATACATTAAATGTTATTTACAAGGTCTCACAGATAAAAATGTTTGGGTTTCTTTTGTATGTTTTTCAGTTTTATTGAGTCAGGAACCTCTGATGGCCTGGTGACAGGCACAAAAGCTTGGGAAACGGAAAACACTGATATTCTGATTCTAGCTTTCAATTTACAAACTTTCTATTCCATGTAATTTACATGTAATTTACTCTTGCCAATAACATACGAGTAAGATACTGGGAGTAATTATGCATGAATCCTTAATGTGAAGCATTCTGAAAATCAACAAATTACAAACAATATCGATTCAATGCCACAAATCAATCAGGGCAGAGCATCAAAACTTTTGTTCCCCTGACCTTTACCTCTAACAATCTATGTGACATGATTATGTGACTTAAGGGCATCAGCATTTCGACACCACGCACATATCCTGGTTGTCAAAACATGTTATCAAATAACATTTGCATGAATATTTTTTAAACTTCACCCCAATGCCTTAAATTGAGGTGTAGTGACTGCAAAGTGAGCAACACTCTGCTATAAAACACTTGACATAAAAATACAATGTCAGGCAATATTACTGACATGCATGATACAAATATAGAACAATCACATTGTCAAAATGTTTATGTGTCCAAAAAGTCATCCAATGCTGACACTGTTTTAAAAATTTTCAATTTCTTAACAATATAACATGACAATGATATATGTTCCATGTGTTTCAAATTGAAATGGTAGCATGTATACATCATTGCTTTTTTATAAACTGTTGCTCTACTATTGACATGTATATATTGCCATATATTTTCTCAAAATACAATCCAATTTGGAGAAAAAAAACAAACCACGCATTACAAAAAAAATGCTAAATCTGTACTAAATATTGTAAAAAAAATGATGGGAAATACTTTAACATCTGTGAAACCTACCCATGACTCAAGGAACCAGTATTTCAAACCAACTCAGTCTCAATACATTTCAATAATCTGTAAACTCATACATTCAATCTAGAGAAAACTTTTGGTCCACTGGCCATAGTTGCTGGTAAAATTCAAAATTCAGATAATTTCCATTTTTTACGAGCCAAACAGATAAGAAAAGATGTTGTCTACGTAAATTATTTGAAGAAATAGAGCAAAACTTTAATCACTACAGCCAAACATGTATTATCTGTTAGATTATTCATTCTGTTTTAACTATTATATTCTGAATTTAACTGAATTTATTCAGCTGAATACACAAAGTGGCTGCTGAATTTTGTAATTTACTAGCCTCAAATGGCTGTAGACCAAAAAGTAACAATGCATCCATGAAGTAAATTTCCAGTGACTATCAATGTATTTTCAGGGAGAATTACTGTATTTTGGGAGAGTTACTATAAAAAAAACCAAAGGACAGAATCAACTCTTACAAACAAGTGTGTATTACACACATTTTCCTGAGACACATCTTACACAATAATACAGCTGTGATCACCAATTATGAAATTTGAAGGAAAGAACACTTACCTCACACCTACCTGAAACCAAAGAACTGAGTTGTAAAAAGGTTTTTCCTTGCTTACCTCTTCTCTCCACATCCTCCTCCTCACGATTTCAAAAGGTTTAAAATATTTCAAAGCCAGTCAACAGTTTTTTCTATGTGACTTTGTTGTTATTCTGGATGATGTTTTTTTTTTTTTTTTTTTTTTTTTTTACACCCTCTGTAGATAAAATTTGACCAAATAAGTACAGCAATTTTAACTACAGCCTACGAATCCAATGCAGAAGAGAAAAGGTGAGCAATCAAAAAGGACTTTTTAAAACTCAACACTGGTGTTCTCTTCTCTTGCCATGTAGTTCAGGCTGGCTGAGCCTGAACTGCTCCAGCTCAGTCCACTTTCAGACAAATATACTAATGAAGAAGACACAGACAGCTTATGACAGAAGAACGTAAGAAGGGAGAAGTTGTACCCACCTCCCCTCTCGCCTAGCGATGTCTGTACTCCCTCTCCCTCTCTCTTTCCCGGTCTCGGTCCCTGTCCCTCTCACGATGGCGGTCACGCTCTCGGCTGCGTTCTCGGTAATAGTCCTCATGCCGATCCCGACTGCGGGACTTGTGGCGTCTGCTCTTTTCCCTTGAGCGGCTGTGGTCACGTTCCCTGGAACGCTCTCGCCTAGCAGACACAAAGAGAAGCATCATTGGACCGTGTACCAGGGTTTAAAAAGTTACAAAAGTAGTATTATCAGGTGCCAAACTCTCAATTTTAAAGCATCTTCCACACTATCAACATACCCAAATACATGCCAGTCCCTTAATCTTTTTCTTTTTAGGCTTTATTTAAAATATTCTGTTTGACGACTAGTTGGACGTGTCTCTTTAGTATAGCCCAGCTTCACTGTCATGTTTAGTGGCAACTCAACTAGATTCAGTTTTTACCTGGAGGCAGAGCCGTAGCTTTTTGATTCGATGCCGTGAAGACAGTCCTGCAGAGAACTGATGAGGACCTTGCAGCGGTCGTCTGCTGACACTTTGGACTGCTTAATCAGACTGATGGCTGTCACCAAGGTCTCTATAGCACTGCCATAGTCAGCTAGACACAAAAAGAGAACACAGAATTAGGCTTTGTTTAATGTTGGGTCCCAGTTATTGTCTTGTTGACACAACATCTGATCAAACACCCATATGCATGCAATTGTATGATATGTTTCTGGAATAACTATGCATTACCTGCGCTGGCGTCAGACACCGCTCTAGATATGGCACTGGAGGAGATGGCTCTGTTCCTGTTCATGATCTCCTCAAACTCGGCCTCGCTCAGAGGGGTCCGTGACGCCTCCATCTCCCTATAAATACATACACACGGGTTACGTCACAAATAATGCCAAGGAAGAGTGAGCAAATTTCAGCCAGGATCTATTTTGTCAAACGTAATAAATTCATTTTCAGAGAGTGAAAATAGATACCAGTTCCTAGCATCTGTAATCTTGGTCACCAATGCAAATTATCTTTAACAAAAAAAACTCTGAACTGCAGGTTGCAGGTTTAAAGGTTGCAGGTTGTTACAAAAACAGCACAATACTATGTTAAGTTCATAATTCTACTGCTTAATACTGTAGATAGAGCAATATTTGTTCCCAGTGGACTGATATCGTTATGCTAAGAGAACATGATACACTGCCGTATCAATTATTTGTTCCACCCCCACCACCCATCCTCACCGGCCTCCGGGACCATAGTCTCCTCTCTCATAAGGTGGAGGGCGTCCGTATGGGTCGTTTGGTCCTGGGGGTCCTCGGCTGTCGTTGGGGGGCATGCTGTTGTTGCCAGGTGGAGGGAAGAAGGCAGGATTGACATGTGGTGCTGGTGGTGGGCCACCTGGTGGAGGACCTGGCATGTGAGGAGGTGGAGCCAAAGCCATGGGGGGCCCAATGGGGCCTGGGGGACGAGGAGGGAATGGTCCTGGGGGTGGGGGGCCCTGTTGGGGGGGTGGGGGGCCAGGGGGAGGGCCGTAACCTGGAGGAGGGGGGCCTGGCGGTAGGGGTCCCATTGGTGGCTGGCCAAACTGACCAGGGAAGAGAACAGGGGGAGGAGGCCTGTCGCCGCGATTTGGAGGACCAGCAAGGGGAGGGGGAAGACCCTGGCCAGGAGGTGGAGGTCCTGGAGGGCCTGGTGGACCAGGTGGACCGGGAGGGGGCCGTGGGGGACCCTGCATCCCACCTAAAAGACAAAACAAGAGACAAAACAGAAGAATGCATGAAACATAAGGCCTAATGAACTGTCTTTTTTATGATATAGAAGGCAGGGCTCCCCCCAACATTTCTGAGTATGATGGAGAAAGTAAGTGTGCTTGTAAAATGATGTAGAGGACCTTTTCTACTAATATAATAAAAAAAACAAAAAAAAAAAACATCAGCCCTGCTGATTTATTGGCCTAGCTCTAATTTTAGCGTCTTGTAATATCCTGTATCTTTCAAGTTTTCCTTTCATATGTAAATACCCTTTGGTACTGATTAAGGCAGTTCAAAGCAGATACAATGACACAGACAGATAAGGAAGAGCAGCCATAGCTACAGGAAACAACACATGTCAAAAGGCCAACAAATAATGCTGCAAATGAAATCAGAAGGCAACCAAACAGATGAGGTGCTGGCTTTTATCAAGTCTGCTTTGTTTCAATCGGAGCTCTCCCAATTAGTTCTGCATTCTTTTTCCACAGCACTAAATGGAAAGAATGCACTGCTGCAAGTTGCCAAGGGCACCAACAGTTCAGCATGACATACTCCTGCATTTCATATCGTATACATTAGCAAATAATCTTGCAAAAAAAATGTCCCATGTGAGATTACTCCACTGCGATATTGCACAAGCTTAGAGAATCGAGGAGCATTACAGCTACAGAAGCACTGTGTAGTCTGATAGGACTTGATAAATACAAGTGTAAAAGGCTTTTTGTATTTGCCATTAGGCAGTATAAATGTGATTGAATAGGTGGAAACAGTGTGGTCTTAAAGAAACTTGCTGTGTGCTTCTGCCGCTTCACTCTTCTTCAGCACATCACTAAGTGGTGCGTTTCTCTAAAATGTTTCAGTGTCAACACATTGAAATATTTATTCTTGCCTCATGTAGGGCCAACAGCATTTTGTGGAAACTGTCTATTTAGGGACGTAAGAGTGTTCAGTGTTCAGCTGTTTTTGGAGCAGTCTGACAATGTCAATGGCAAAACTTCTACCAACAAACAGCTGAGGGTTAGGATAAAAAGGCGATCGATCAAATCAATCAGATCAATCGAGGTGTTTCACCTCTGCCACGCCAGCTCCCGTTCCTGCCCCCCGGCGGGAAGGGACTGAAATTCATATCCATCAGAGGGCCATCTTGGTGCCTAATCAGATCTGGTCTCATCCCCGAGCCTAATGGGGGGAGAAAGCAAACCAATCACAACCCTTCCCTTTATTCACTTCTGCCTACCAACTGAAGGCTTTCACAGCCCAGCAGCACGGGGCACCAGCCACTAAGCGAAAGAAGAGATGTGAAAAAGGTGGGATGGATGGCAAGAGACGCAAAAATGGGAAAAAGAGAAAAGCTGGCAACTCCATTCTCTCCTACTAGGGGTGTGAGGCGGCCAATCTAAGATTTGTAAAGAGTTTAAGATTGGTAGCTTGCCAAGTGTAGCCTTGGGCAAACTGCTTGTCAAGGAATGGTGTTGGAAATTGTCAGTGAGCAGAAAATTGCAGCCAGGGAAGGATTATTTGTTCAACTGGAGGTGAAGAGGGACAACGAAAGAACAAACCATATGGGGAGGGAGACATGCACAGACACAGCCCTGCCAGGAGAGACTTAAAGGGTGAAAGATCCAAAAGAAACACACGCTAAAACAGACTAGCCTTGGCTCCATGCGGGTGTGAGTATTAGCAAAGCCTGGACTGTGCTAACAAAGCAGCACGGCCAGACAGAAAGCAGAATATTTAATTCATCCCATGTTCAATTTTCATGGTTTTTGTCACACTGTGGTGTTTATTTGAATCTTTTGCACTGCTATATTATTGTGAAAAAAAATGACCACATAAAATGACACAACCCTGAAAACAAAAACATAAAATTCACAATATTAAGGCATTTTATAAAAAGTGTCAACACCAGGTCTAAATTGTAAATCCAGCGACCCATAAACCTCAACAGGCGGGGAAGCACAACCACCGCCAAGGCTGATTCCCAACACATCCATACATACACGTCACAGATCACAAATATTGCAGTGAGCTAACAGTGTGATCCATGACAGTCATGGATGGATGCACTGAGAACCCATCCATGAATTCATTTATACTGCTTAAACTAAAAAAAAGATACTGAAATACTTTAGTGTGATTATGAAAACAAAAACAATAACCATATTTTCTGCTATGGACTCACCTTGTTTGGTACAGCAAGACCAATGTAATATTCATCACAGGCAGAATAATCAGATATTCTTTTTCAGTAGATGGCTGACATATGATATGTCGTGTCAGTGACTGAACTAACCTGTTAACTTGCTGAAATGCTATCCAATAAAAGCAGAGGCTTAAGTTGTTTTAAGTAAATCTCAAGAGTTGATTGCTGACCTTTCAGACCTGATATAGAATAAACTGTGCTTAATTTACTTATTAACACTTTCAACTGATTTGTGCATGTTTTAAATATCATCCTTCAACTGATAGGGGGAACGGTCCCCACCCTACTGGCAGAAACACTCGTTACCAAACTAACCAGGGAAGTGTGGTGGTGGCCCTCCAGGCCCAACGGGACCAGGAAAGCGGTCTCCTCCAGGGCCAGGTGGTCCAGGAAACCTTCCTCTGCCTCTACCCATGGGAAAACCTCCACGAGGGCCAGCGCCAGGGGGACCAGCTTTACCTTCCCCAGACATCTGGCCTGACTGGGTACCTGTGCAAAGGGTGAGATAAGACTAATTCACTTTTCCATTTAATATGTAATAAATAATAAATGTCTGTGCAGTGCATGCACATTCAGACATGGAGCTGAGTGAATTTTGTCTAAAATCTTGTGACTGGATGAATAACTGTAGCAAAACACACTTCTGTGATTGACTGTACATAAATTATGTATGTAGCCTATCAGCAGACAAAGTGGTGCAGTATTTCCCTTGCAAGACTTCTTTCAACCAGCACTGTGACAAGTGTGCATATTAAATTAACTTTTGCTGGCTGCATCTGGTTTCTGCCATGTGTGCACTTGCCCTACTTACTTTTGCGTGACTGCATCTCAAACTGGCTGAGGGACTGTTTGTTGCATGGTGTGACGATGGGATTCTGGCCATGGAGCTCCCTCTTTGACAGAAGCTCCATTAACTTCCTGGATGATGCCTCTGAGCCCACACACACCAGAGCAAACCTGGGAGACACATGCAGATGACACATGCGATCACATTCATGGTAACAATTAGAGTTAGCGCACCAGGGATACATTTTTTTTTTATCATGGAGTTTCATAATGGCCTTCTTGCCTTGATCTGGGTGGCAAGGATAAAAAAAAAAACAACTTTGATAATATAAATAATTCAGCTTTAATTCTTGATGGCCAAATTACAAGGTCTGTCATTTCAGGATGCACAGACTAGTATAGCCCTGCAGCACATCAGAAAGGGTTTCAAATCAAATTAAAATTAATTGAAATAAAAAAAGTAAAAGTTTGGACACACTTTCTAAAGCTTGGTGTCCGTACAGCGTTTTTTTTCTGAGTGCCAGCATCTCTTTTTGATTGTTCTCAATGAGGAGAGAGCATATTCAACAGCACGCCGCATGCTTTTCTCAGAGCACTCCATCTTCTTTGTGCAACCGCTCCAAGCACTTCTATTTGAAAATCTCTGAACTTTTCAGAAAGGTGCTGGACTTGTCACCCTGGTAACCAAGAAAATTGAGGAGGAGTTGTGTCTATCCTGAGCTTTATGATATGTCAGACAGAAACTATCATGACAAAGACAGAAAAGCCAATTTGTGGGAGCAGATCAGCTGGACAATGAATGTTGCTGGTGAGTGTTAAAGAAATTGTCAAGATATTGTTGTCATAGAAACAAAACCCACACACAGCTGTTTTTTTCTCTCTCACTGCACAAGTGCTTCATCCCACCACTCTCCAGCACCCTGCCAGCATTTTTCTGCCAGAGAAAAACACTATATGCATACAAGCCCTCATTCAAGTGAACTGGAAGGTGTCCAAACTTTTGACTGGTGCTATAGTAATTTCGCATTTTTGATTCAGAAATAAATAAAATTGCCCTGTTCAACATGGAAATTCAATCACTTCTCACACTGAATGTAACATCAAGTAATTACAATCTTTAACAGGCTTTGATAAAGTCTAATCACATCACAGAAAAGCTCACCCTTTGGACTGTCCATTGGCTCTGTTTTCAAAGAATTTGATCTCCAGCACATCTGTGATCCCTATTGATCGGATTGCTTCTGTCAGGTCCTCATCTGTCGTCCACTGCATAAGAGAAGACAGAAATATCAGTATATAAATTTACTGATTTGGTTAATTAAAGAATTGTGTAACATTTTAGAGCAACTTGTAGATTAGTTTGTGAGTCTAGATCTGGCACAGCACAAGAATGCCTCATTTAGAGGGCAGTCTAAAATGTCTTCCCTTACAAGAAAATGTATTCAGCAAGCATGAATTTTTCATATTTTTCCTCTAAGTGGCCTGAAAATAAATCTGACACTCACCCATGTGAGGTTTCCAATGTATAGGGCAATCCTTTTGCCTGTGTAGGTGTATACCACGTTGGGTGGGGCGCTTTTCCCTCCTTCTGTGCCACCTGGCGCAGGGAGTGTGTCCAGGTAGTCACGGTCTTCTGGCGCATCACCATTATTGGCCGATGGGGATATTACATCATCGTACAGGTCGATCTGCTCATGAACCGGGTAGTCAGCTTCCTGTTAAAGACAATAACAACAGTTCAGTTCAAAATCTCTGGAGTTCTGAGAAGTTGCACTGTGACCCTCAGTGTCAAAATGTGTAGAACAACACACTCTCAATTCCCGCAATTTTTCAGCAATGAGAGCACATATTGTAAATTTTATCACTACGTTTGAGAAAAGCTGCTGCAAAACCAATTTTTTTGGTCGAAATAATCATCCCCCCCCAAAAAAACAAAATTTCAGCAAAATCCTGGAGAGACTACCAGATTCATACAAGAGCCAATGCAAACATCAATGTGTGGTGAAAAACTGAGAAAGCGGCTGACAATGAATGCATGTTTGAAGAACATGTTTTTGGAGAAATCACAGTCACTGTGTAAATGTTTTCATAGTATTGCAGAAGCTCTCAATAATTGCAACATTGGAGTGCATGTAAACATGCTCATTGATGATGTCACGTCAGGATAGCTGGTCCCTTTTTACCGTGTAATATCTTACACTGCATTATAACTTTTACTGTACTGATTTATCTGTCTTCATCTATTTTAGCTTATTTTTTATTTCCTATCTAACTCTTTTTAAAATGTATTTCAATGTAATTTTGCCTTTATCTTACAGTGCTGTCAGTAAAATGTCCAATATAAGTTTCCGAGCACATACCTTTAGTAATAATTGAACAAGAATAATAAAAGTGATGCCATTATTACCATTTGACAATTAGATTTACACTTTTGTTTACTTTATATCGTTGAGCAATGGAGCATTTCTATAAATTACTTCTCTATTTAACAAATCAGCTCTGTCGTTATGTTTTCTTATTTCCACCTCCAGTGAAAAACTCCTGAATGAACCTCCAAGTTAAATTTCAGAGCGCACAATTAGGTTTATCAACAGTTTCGTTAAGATGTTGATGTAGATAACGTGTCTAGATTAGATACAAGGACAACATAGGAAATACCAGACTAGACTGTTTTTCAGCTATACAGGAAAGGGGCGTGTGAGAAGAGCGAGAACAACATCTACCGAGCACAAACATTGATGCTATATCGAGCTAACAATCAAAAGCTAACAATTCATACGTCCCTTAATGCATTCATATTTCATACGTTAAACAATAACCTCAACAGTTGCCCACATTTTGCTTACTTCGCTCCGACCTCAGCTTAGCTTGTAAAAACAGCAACACGGGAGAACTTAAAGTATTAAACAGCATTGTGTAAAGCTGCAATGGGTTAGCTAGCTAGCTAGCTGGCTAACGCAACTGCGTTTATTTGGCGGCCACGCCAAGGCCCGAAGCTGTGCGACTTCTAAACAATGAAAGCAGTCACTTTTAGTGTTTATCGAAATTAATAGACTGGATTCATCGATTGGTACATGCAACAGAAGTTGTGTTAAATGTCGTCAAAAGTATTAATGCAACATTTCGGGCCGATAATGCTAGCCGAGGCTGCAGACTTGCAGCATGGTGAAGCGGGGGCCTGTATGCGAGGGAAGCTTGTTTGACCAGCCCAGCGTGTAAATCTCCGACCATAATAACAACCACATGTTACACGAATATACACAACATTGCACCGTTATTCGAAGTATGGCGAATGTGGATTTATTACCTGGTTGAATTCCTCCTCGACGTCGGCGTAGATGTCGATGTGATCCACACCGTCCGCCATTTTCCTCTGACCCGTTACTGTCTCCGCCTGGCGGTGCAGAACAGCGGCGAAACACAAACACTGAGAGAGCGAGAAAGAGAGAGAGCGAGAGAGAGAGAGAGAGAAAGAGAGAGAGAGAGAGAGACGCACAAATACATACATAGGATATACTGTATATATATACATAGATATACTATATATAATTCATATCAATCTCAATGTTGTGTTAAATGTTATTTTCATTGACTCTTCATGCTTTGGAAATGTTGTTGTGTTTTGACGTTCATGCTAATAAAGCAAATTTGAATTTGAAATTTGAATTTGAGAGAGAGAGCACTAAGTAAGTCGTAAGTAGTAGTTTTTTTCTACTCATCAGGCATATAAAATGGTATTTCATTCCTGCCAGAGAAAACAAAACATGGTAAAATTTTGTGTGTTTTTATGAATTCGACAGAGAAAGTAAACATTTTGACTGAGTATCTGATAAATAGGACTTAGCAGCATAAGACAACTCCATTTTTTTCTGACAGTAATGGGCTTTATACTCTGAATGCCATCAGAAACCTTGAGCAGGGTAGGCTATGTCAAATAAAAAGCAAACCTGTTGGTTTATTGTTTGCTGTCTGTGGTTTCTCATCATCATAAACTAGTTTGTCATCAGAATTATATAGATAATAATATATAAACTATATAGGCTTACTGGTTGACAACTCTGGATGAGTAATTTATTATTTAGACTACAGCTTCAGACATTTCAAAAAATCTGATGTGCATTGTTTACCTTTTTTATACCTTAAAGATGCCCTCCAGGCATGTTTTAAGATGTGCATAACATACTCTACCTTGAATAAGAATTTATGTCTATGTTTTTTCCACAAAAAAAGTGAAATTGTCTTGTTAAAATCCTTAAAATGGCATATACTCCTTCTCCCCCATTAAAAATTCCTGAATCTATAAATATGCAAATATCTATAATTTCAAAAGTTTAACTAGTAGACACAAGATGTTACCTACTTCACTGAAAAGTCCATTATCAGTGTATGTGCACATCACACTTGTATAAGTTGCATACTGGACCATAATTGGCTTCCAAACTATTTGTGATGTCACAAATCATGCCCGTAGGCCCATCCCTTAAAATTGTATTTTCAGTGAGCACAGAGAAACTTTCCAATTTTAGCAGATGATTGTGAAAACAACCTTCTAGTGTCAAACTCTGCACATATATAATTCTGCATAGTGAAGTTCAAACATTCAACTGTAGGAACAAGAAGAAAAACATATTCTTGAGTGGAGGCGGACTTTAACATGGAGGAAATTAAAGAAGTAAAACATTATATGGTTGCAGTATTGTTCATAGTAGTGGTAGGCAAATTGCGGCCCCAGGGGCTAGATCAAGCACAAGCTGAAGTTTTCCCTCTTATAGATAAACAACCCTTCATAAATCTACAGTAGATAAGCTCATGTAAATCCCAATAAATATGACATTGTAACATGTTATAAATTTACCAGATGAATAACACAGGTAAATTACATGATGTGGCCAATCTGAGCAGAACAGATTAATACAGAGGATATGTTCATGTTTATGAGTCATTTTTTGCCAGATGAGAATTAACATAAGCTGCTGTCACTCTATTAGCCCTCACTTACTGAGGGAATTATGACAAATGCCCTCATATACAACCAACAACAAACTGTTTCTTGTATGAATTACAAGAAACAAAGAAACAAAACATATTAACAACTGACCCCTGGTTTATGGTCTTTGGATTATGTCTGTTGGTTTATATCTGTTGTTGCAACAAACAAAATCTCACTCACTAGCTCACCTTCAGTACAATGTCAATGATGCCGATCTGAGGTTTTGTTTAATAATTGCTCAACTCTTGTTTCATGATTCAGAATTTCAGAGGAAGCAGTCCAATGTTATAAATATCCATCTTTTTGTTTCTGAAATTGAGGCGCCCTTGAAAAAGGCCCTTAACCCCCAACTGCTGCAGGCTACTTCTTCCAGTGGTGAATGTGTTAAACTGTGTGAAAAGTAGAGAAGAGGCCATTGCCCTAAAGGTTTGTTTTGGACAAAATCAACAGAGATGTAATTCACTTTTGTACTGGTACATTCAAAGAAGTCAGAAAATTGAATCAGTATATTGTATCTGTGCATAACTATAACCACAGACACACAAAACAATGCACTGACAACAAAAACAGTACAAAAAACATATGGATACTTTAATTTACTTATTATAAATCATGGTTCATTCATCAATATACAATATGGACACATGTCAACCATACAATAGACAGAATATTGTATAGTGTCAATGAAAAACAAAAATGAAAGAAATGAATAAACATACTGTAATGATGCACACCCATACACACAATATGTATCTATTACATAAACAGGCAAAATCTCAGGCAATTTTTCATCAGAATTAGTTAAACTTAAACACATGCTTTAGAAGATGATTCAAAGAAATATCATAGAAAAAGCTACAGGGACACTCACAGCCCACAATATGCTGAGCAAAACAGTTCAACATATGAAACACACAAGCAGATGTATACAAAAATACCTTATGCAAATAGATTTACACTTTTAATTTACATTGCAATTACATAGGTAGCGTGTCTCACTGCTGCTGTGCATTATTAAAAGTGTTACATACTTATTTGCGAGTGCTCACAACTTCATTTGCTATAATTACATGTGTATCAACATGACATTTTGCTTTTACAGTACAGTAGGCTTTTACAGTACATATGACAAGTTTGTTATCTTGCATTTATCATGAAATTATAAAATCATATTTTTATTTATGTCAATAAATAGCAGTTACATGGCGTTGGAGCCCAATAAAAGTATTCCAAAACCATCTTCACCATCAAATGCACCAAAATTGTTTTAAAAATCAACATTTTGTGATGAAAGTGCAAATAATCTTTGTGGTTAACACATTCCAGATACATCTCAAAACTATGTATGTTTTTCATCTAAAAAAAAATCAAATCTAAACTCATTTTGAATTTTAGCCTATCATAGTGTAATCAATGTTGATTGCAGACCTACACCCAGTGAGAGTCTACAGCACTATTCCAGTTTCTACAGTGACGTCGAGCCAAACAGACAGACATGATTACATACAGTATGTACAAACACACATAAAGACACAGCTGATGAAGACAGAAAGGCAGACAGACATTTTTAAAACAACTGTCAGAAATACAAATGCTTTTGGGAAGTAATCAAAATAAAAAAAAAACTCAAAAATAAGATCCCGAAGAAGCTGAAAATTCTGATTGATTATCTTTATTATACTTTAAACTCTTTATAACCCCATTGCAATGACTTTCTAGATAATCTTTCTAGAACCATTTTCCATGTAAAACATGACTCCCAGCAGCAGTACTGCAACACCATCCCTCTTCTGTCAATGGCTATCTTTCAACAAAAAAGCACGTATTGTATGATAGTCTGTCAATGAAGCATTCAGGGTGATAAAGTATTGGATGTGCGTAATGTAGGTGTGCGTGCTTGCAGCTGCATATATAATATGCATGTGTGTCTGCAATGAGATATGAGAAACATAATTCTTCCCCCCTGGACTTTATGTTGCATCTTGTGACACATAATCCCCTTTTTTCAATGCGAGTCATAGCTACCACCTGCATATCTTTAGTTCTTTTCATTTCGAGATGCAAAGTGGTGTATGAGAAAGTAACTAACGGAAAAAGTATCCATGGCAACAAGAGCCCATTAATTTTCTTTCTTTGCAGTTTTCAGTTCAGATGCAGTCATTTTCAGGAGTTAACCAACAAATGCTCGTAAACCACTTCAAAGGTCCTTAAAGAGCGAATAGGTTTTGTGGTTGTCATGAGCAAATTGTAAGAATTAGACATGTAAAAAAATCCACTTGTGGTGTCCAGTATCCAAACCAAGTCTTTGGATTTTGTGTGTTTTCCAATCTCCTCCTTTATATGAGAATGGTTGAAACAGCAAAGTTGTCCATCATCATGAGACAAGTGCCGATAAGGAGAGACAGAGGAGGAAGAGAGAGGCTGAGAGAGATATAACAGACGCTCCTCCACAGTCATTGGCGTTCTCCTAGAAGGACAAATCAGAAAAAGGTTTAATTTTGAGTTTCTGCTATGATTTTAACCACTGACACCAATATGATGTGATCAAACAGCACAGAAATAAAATAGGTATGAATAATAAGAACAGTACACACTCTGAGCTAAAAAATAATTTGGCACACAAAACCAATGTAGTAAGACAATGAGAGGAAGTGTGTTTTATCACGATGTATGCTGTGAAAAAAGTAGCTGCATTTCAGTCTGAAGAGTTAAGTATTTATTCAAATTTTCACAAATATCTACAAAGCTGTTGCACACTGGCTGCAGTGAGTTATGGACTGAACCAAGCTGACCTGAGGGTGATAAGCGTGGCAGGACTCTGGGCGTCTACGAATCTTCTGCGATCTCATCCTGTCACACTTTACTGAGGCGTTATGTACAGTGGAGTCGAGGAGCAACAACAGGGACAGGAAAGTTTTCTCTTCCATTCTCATTCAAATAGAGAAAGGTTTTTATTGAAATGTACCATAGCAGGACCCGAGTTTGTACCAATTCAGTTCAATACAGTTACTAAAGACAGTTAAAGTAACACAGAGAGTGGGGCTAGCATGAGAAAAAAATGATCAAAACATGATTATAGTGTTCACAGGTGGGAAGCCAGTGAGGGATTATCTCCATGTTGCAACATTAGTGACAACAGAATTAAATTGTGGAGAAAGGCAGCAAACGAATTATGTTTATATATACATTTTGGTCACTTGGGGTACATGATTATACTATACTTTTAAAGGTACAATGGTAAGGTGCAGCTCTATTCTACCTTTTTTTCTGAGAGTGCATTACTAACATGCCAGAGAATGATGCACTGAAATAGCAACTTCTATACCAAAACTGAAAAGTATGCTTGTGTTCATGAACTCTCAGTATAAATGTCTCACTGAATGTAAAAACCCCCTCTAACAATATCTAATTCAGTCTGTGTGTTAGGGTGATTCAGTTTTTCCAGACGAACCAGCTATGAATACCAAAATATCAAAGGATATATCTGACTTCCTTGGGCTCCATGGTGATGGGTCCATACTGTCTGGAGCAGTCACAGTCTGCCTGTACCACCAGCATCAGCAGGTTGCTCTCTGGTATCTGCTGCACTACAAACATCCTGAAACACACCATAGCATACAAATGGAAAGTGTGAAAATGAGCACACCAACAAAAACACAGAAAACCTCTCATATAATGGATGACATTAATACTTTGTCCAGTAGAGGAAGCCCAGTCAGTGCAGGTACAATCCAGCAATGCAGGCTTGAATGAATAACACACAGCATTTTTGTTGCTGTTGTTGTTGTTGTGTTGACCCCCAAAAAGGGAAAAAATATAATAGTAATATTTCATCTACTCATATATTGTGTTACTTTTATGGAAACAAATAATCCCTCTTGACTGCACAAGTTAGTTGCACTGCATGAACATTGCAACTAAACACTGAAATGTAAGAATCTTGTCCAGCAGTCGTACTCTAAGCAGTGATTGTGATGTGTTATGCCACTTTTGGCCTCATGAGGGTGTTCACACTCAAGCTATGATCACGAACCTGCTGAAAAAATACAGATGAACTACAAAACTATAATGTTTCTCTCCCTGTTTCTCTCTTTGTCAGACACACACACATACATACACATATACTGTGATGCTCTTCCCCCTCCTTTTGCCTCCCAGTTTTTCCATCTCTGTCCCCTTAATACTTTCTCTTAGTTTTTCAGTCTCTCATTCACTCTCCATATGTACCCTGATCTAATACATTCCCCTTTCTACTTATTTCCTTCTTCCTGATATTCTTGTATAAACACACGCTGCTCTCAGTATGCAGAGCAGCGCAGAGCAAAGCTGTGGAAAATGGATTTTGGAAAGGACAATTTAATATTACTGGTCTAGGGCTTAGAGAGGGCTGCATTGCAGATTTGTGTGTGTGTGTGTGCATGAGCGTGCATGAGCATGTGCTTACTTCTGGCAGCGTCCGCACTTAATAATGCTGTTGGTCTCTTTGACTGACGGCTCGTAGACGAAGCTGGGGTACTCTGTGTCACACGGCTGCAGGATGTCCCCTTTTTTCTTATGAGCTGAGGCAGATAGAGAATAAATAAGGGTTATGTCACAAGGTTGTGATTATGTGTGTGTGTGTGTGTGTGTGTGCGTGACATTTTGGTGGTGACTGACAAGCTGAGAGTCTGTGACAGGAGCTGGCTACTATCTAAATGCTTCACACTTCAGCCATTTATTGCTCTACCATGACTCAAGGTACTCTGTCTCTCTGTGTGCCTCAAACACAGTTGAATCTGGTGTCTGTGTATGACAGGTTTGAAACAAGAAGGAAGAGCCATAATGGCTTGTCAAAATTTCTGCACTTACTCTGTCTCTGCAGCTGGTCAACACAGTCTGACGGCTTGGCTGTGGGTAATGTCTTTTGCCTGACTTCCTTAAAATAACATTAGTTTCAGTGTAACTCTATGCTTAGGTCTTGTTTTGAAGAATTTGCCAGTTGTGTCTGCTCCCACTGAGAGCTACTTATGTAATCAGACACACAAAATAGTATTTTGTTTGAAGTGTACTACAAACACTATGCCACACATAAAACACAAAAATGCAGGAAGGTAGATTTACAAAACACTTATCCTCCTCAAAAACACACTCTGAGACAGATACTCACACAGGCCGACAGATGGCTTGGCTGAATGGAGGGATGACAATGATGATGATACGGAGTAGGAGGAAGGGTGGATGATCGGCAGGTGGAGTAATGAGGAGGGCGAATGTGTGAGCAATCGTAGGACGGTGGCAAATGAAAGGTGAGAGGATCATAAGACAAGATGTTATTTCATAATGACCTCCAGACTGGTGATCAATGTCACATGCAAATTGAAATTAAACACTCCTGGTATTGAGCTGTGTGTCATGACTGTAACCTGTCTGTGGTAACAGGTAGCACAGACTGGTATGGTGAAGATACATGCATGTTTATTGTGATATAATTTGTGATACCTTAAAGTTTTAATTGAAATCCATGCAAATGTTGATGATTTATAAAGACTTGGTTTATAAAGCAAATATTGTAATATAGTTAATATAATAATATATATATATATATATATATATATATATATATATATATATATATATATATATATATATATAATAATAATAATAATTGACAGGATGTACATGATTCACACATACAGCATAGAATGACATTTATGACAAAGATGAGGGAGTTTGACCTTAACCAGACACATTTTTTTCTGTGTGAGCTCACCGTCAGCAAAATGCTCCGTGTGCCAGAAGCCACAGAAATTAAACTCCAGGAGAAACCTTATGAAGAGGAGAGAAGAGGGGAGTGGACAGAGAGAGGGAGTCAATTAGGTGGCCTATCATTATAGACCAAAGCAGATTGCAAGCAGATTGCATGCAGCTTTCAAAAACTGGGCCAGGACCCAAAGTTGTGTCATGGGAACATTAAAATGGGTCTTTGCGTTATTCAGAGGTAATTGGTAGCTTTGGTAGCTGTTTTTTTTTTTTTTTTTGGAAACTGGATAACCAGCCTGTTTTTTTGTGAAGGTACTGGATGTATCGACTGGCTTTAGCCTTACAATGTCACTTAATTGTTGTTATAGAGGTCACTCTTGCATTATCCACTGAGTTGATGACTAATGATTTTGATAATTTTAGTAAGCACTGTATTTCTTATATAAAAATACTAATAATGGTGTAATTGTAAGGATAAGATAGTATGGATAAGTTAATGATCTTTTGCTCCAGGTTCTAGATCAAATGACTGATTAGATTTGAAAAGTTAGACCCTATCATTTGTTTCACTACCTATGATGTTCTGGGATTTGTTGTGCACGTAACAGTGTTATAAGGGGAAAAAGTTCATTGCTACAAAAGAAGAAAACAGTTGTGATATGTAGTAGAAAAAAAAGTACAATTGAATTTATAGAATAGTGACACATAGTAGCAAATTGCAATAAAAATCCCCTTCATGGATTATGGATTTTGGAGACACTGTAACAAAAACTGCAACAGTCAATTCTGGTTGCCCTTAGCAACACTTACAGTAGGAAGTTGGAGAGGAACCACTTGAGGGCTGAAGCCAAACCATAGAACGGCTGAAGAGACAGACAGACAGATTGAAGTAGAAAATCACAATTACTGCATAATTGACTGTGTGTGTGTGTGACTATGATAACAATAATGCATAGAGACAGAGTTTACTGTACATACACTGAGAAGTGGACGGGCGCTGCTGACAGAGTGCGGGTTCATCTTACACATGGCCTGGTAGTCAAACAAGGACACCCTGAGGAAACATACACACACACACACACACACACGAAAGCTCACAGTGTTGCTCTTCTGGCAGCATTTCATTGACTTACATTGATCCCTTGACCCCCTCCAGACTGCTACATGCAGCGTTGTATGGCTGAACTTAACCTTTATAGAAACCAGGAAGAAAATCACCTCCCTGCTAGATGTCTGTGAAGATTCTCAGTCATCTAGGTCATGGTCTTCCCAGAAGGTCTAAGTGAAGGGCAAGTGGGCAACTCAAGTCCAATTGCCTTCATTCCTGCTAGAACTACCCTCCGTTCTAAAGTATGGACTGTTATGTACTACTGAGCATATTCAGGTAATGCATGCTCAACCCCAGTTATGTAATATCCTTTGGCAAATGAAGCATGACGAAATCTTTTAGCTGTTTTAAAAATAGCACATCACTCATGAGATTTCAAACATAAAAGACAGGGGTGGGGTGGGGGTTGGGGGGTAAAAGGGAAGAAAAAAATCCAGAGCAGTCAAAGAAGCTCAAAGGGGAGTAGAGGGGAAAAGCAGAGATAGATACCAGAAATGGCAGTAAATAGTGATGGCAGTAAATAACACCCTCCGGGCTATGGGGTTCATATGCATACTAATGAATTGGTGTTGGCTGAAAAGAAGGTGCATAAGAACTTAAAACAGTAACCTCTGCTGTTTGAACTCGGAGATTCAAGGGTGAGACACCAGGACACTACAGATTATCACCACAGAGATGTGACATTTAACAAATTCAGATAAGTTTAAATGAAGTTTAACATGCTTGGCCTGCATCACTGCCTGTTATCAGCTAACAGGCAAGACAAATACACAACTACTGTATCTTGTCAACTAACTTGTCAATTACCTTTTGAACATGCCCATCCTGATCAATGTGGCCATCACTGATCCATCAATCTCGCCAAAGAACCTCCCTGCCTGTGAGGAGAGAGAAGAGGCAGATGCACACTGTGTGTGAGGATCTGTGTGGTTGAACGTATCCAATTTATGTCGTGATAAACTGAAAATCAACCCTCCTTCTTGGTCTTCTTCCTTCCCACTTTTACCTCAATGTGAACTTCATGATCAATTATTCATCCAACTATGTTATGTTATGTGTTGGTTTTACAGCAATGCATTTTACCACACATGATTTTGTGGTAATGTGTCATTTGTATGCACTAAGTACAGCTGTAGTACTCAATAGAGTATTTTTTCTCAAACCTTCAAAAAACAAATAATTGACCAATTAAATGAATGTTTTAACTAGGAATTATCGCGTTTTTGGGATATGTCTGTTGCTGATTTGTCTGCTTAAACATATTAAATGAAATAATGCAACACATAACACATAATTTTCGGTTTGGTGCTGTTTCCTGCTCCATTTGATTTTTAAGGAACAGAATAAAAAGTGACGACCAACAAACAATCACTGACAAACAATAAACTATCACTGCCTCGGCAAAATTACAGAGCTCACTGGTTGCTCTGTGCTTTTTGTTGTGTTGCATAATTGTAGGCTGGGAATTGTTGTTGCTGGTGCCTCTGTACTGCTGCGTTACTTAGACAGTGGTTGTGATTCATGATCACTGACTCATTCTACTGCTTAAGCTTGTCATTGATAGTTACTGTGGTTAAAGGCTGATATTTTGAAAATGTGAATATGTAAATGTAAAAAATTTTGCGTCTCTACTGTTGGGCAAAAAATAAAAGTTTTGCAGGTGTTCAGTTCCAAGTAAACTCATATAAGGCAACAGAAAGTAGCATTTATGTGGATATCTAGTTTGCATGTTGGCCAGACAGGTTATCTGTACTACTGGATAATAGCGGTTCACAGACTAAGATACCTGGGAGAATCACAAGGAAAATTTAAGTGATTGAGATATATATATATGTATTTCTAAATTATAGGCACAGAACAATTTGGATCTTTTTTCTGAGTGTGTTTCTTTTCTTGCTGGGTCATGGATATTACTAGGCGTAAGAGCTCTCAAACAATCAAGTCAATGACAAAAAAACACTCCAGTTATGTGTGTGTGTGTGTGTGTGTGAACTCACATCATTGCGTTGTTTAGAAATTAGGACAAAGCCATTATTATCAATCACGTAGCACTCAATATCCTGAGACGAGAGAAAAAGACAGCAAAAGAGAAAGCAATTACTTACGTAAGGAGTTACTATTTCACTCAGAATATACACAAGTCAGTTTCTCATTTTTGTGGTTCCAAAAAAGGAGCTTAAGATAAAGCTTTTTGTATTTTGGGGGCTTGAATTCCCACATATTGTGTAGTAAAATTCCCGATAGCTTGAGAATTTCTATACCTATCAGTCAAACAGTGGGATATACTCACAATGCTGTCACACCGAAGAGGACAAATCCCCTCCACATCGGAGCACTGACAGATATACACAAGCAGACAGAAAAGAAAGAAAAGAAAATGTTTGCAAAATGTGTCACAATAACAAAACTGAGGAAGGATTTTCACAGTAAAAATATGGGTGAAAACGATGATTGTGAGTATGATATGTGTTATTATCTGATGGGTATGTTTTTTTTTTCTGAAGTGGGCATGTTTGTGTATGTGAGGAGATGATATGAACACACACTCTGTGTTTGAGTCTGTGAGGGTGTTATGTTGGTGTTTGTATGAACATGTGTCAATGTCAGTGTGTGTGAAAATGTGCCTGAGTTAGTGAGAAGGTGTTAATTTGTGTGATATGTCTCGTCAACCTGTGATAGGCTTGTGAATCTTGTTTGCAAGTTTGCGCATATTTAATTCCTGCATGTCTGTGACTGTGTATGTGTGTGTGTGTGTAATCGGTCTAACTTGGGTGTGAAGCTGATTTCACAGAGCTCAGCAGGTGCTGAAGATGTTAATTTTGGTTTGTTACAAAAAGTATGTTCAAAAGAGATGAAGAGAGAAGGAGGATTATGCATACTTACATCTGTGTCATTTGGCTGAGAGGACAGGAGAGAGGAGCAAAGAGAGATAAAAAGAGAGCATGAAGAAGTGAGAGAAACATTACTTTGGTTAATGATGTGGAAGTCAATGCACTGACTGTGAGAATAGACTGTCTCTACTCTCACTCTGCTCGCTGTTGACAAAGCCACACATCCTCTCAAAGCCCATGGTCCAGGAAAAGATAAAAGACTGCAGATTTAATTTGCATGAAAGCCCGATTTTAAACATTTCCATTATGATTTTCAAGCAGACAGGAACAAATTCAACAAACTAATAAACATTTTAATTAAAGTACTGTGGGTAAATGAAAAATGAAAAACTTGCAGTAAGGTGTTTGATGCCACCTTGTCCACAACAACATGATTTTTTTATTATGTACTTGACTTGCTCTTCCACCCTGTAACAGTTCTGTCCCTTTGACCGTGGACTGGTCATGAGTCAAAATGTCAATAGTTTTCTTCATGACTTTACGGTCACATCGTATGTCTACAGTATGTGAGGAGATGTGTCTATGGGCAATACATCTTTGGAATCATGGTCAGGCTATATAGAGCGTGTCAAAGTGTGAATGAGACAATCTATCATCCTTTTCAATCCTATTACAGCAAAGTGTCAGTCTTTCTCCCTGCTTCCCATCACTGCCATCTGAAATAAACTACAATTCAGAAATTGACAGATGTGATGAGTTCTTCCCCACACACTATGGGCAAATAGCATTGCCTGAAAGGGACGGAATTTGTAGGAAACTGTGTTGCCTCTCTCTGCTAATTAAAGTGTATCATAAAAGTCTAAAACCTCACTAATGAACAGCAGGGCAAACGACAGTAAGGATTTTTGAAAAGTCTCATAGTGTCCAAAATGGGAATGGTTTATCCTCAAGAGAGCATGAATGTGCTCATTGAATTTCATGATAATGTTAACCTGTTATATTTTTTGATTTTCTGTGTATAAGTGGATATTTAAATGTGATGGTGACGAACTGTGAAAAAACGCAACCCTCTCATTCATTTGAATGGGACGAAATGCAGCATTTTTGAGCAAAATAGTATAACCTGGCTAAACTTTTATGACATCATCTAGCAAGGTTATGCAATGGCCAATCGAATATGTGCAAGCAGACATTCCTGGTAGAATAACGTAAATGCTGCATATCTACAGTTACCTTTGTGATTATTGTGACAAAAGATAAAATAACTGCTGCTCTGGTAGCTTTCCAGGGCAGTAAAATCCTTCCTTTTAACATTATAAATGGCTGTGCAGTGTTTGCAGTGAAGTTTTATGGATCATATTTCATCCTCACACCAGTACCTGAAGCAACACGCCCCCACCAACACAACCTGCTTTTGGTCTGAACACCCACTAAAGAAAAGGTTTGTAGACGGCTGAAAATAAACAGCAACAACCCTTATTTTGTTTTATCTAATATATTTATAGAACATATATGTTCCCTCCTGTATAAACAACACTTCTTTATCTCATCCAACCTTTCTGTTCTGCAGCACTTAACCCTCCTATTATCTTCAAATTTACATCTTCTAACATCTTTTATCTTTGGGGGTCAATTTGAACCAAGCAATTTAACCTTTATTTACAAAAAATACCTATAAAAAGTACATTTCAGCATTGTGTCAGGGATTGTTCTATGCTACTGTAAGTGCTATGTATGCAAATATGTATGTGTGAGTTAGTAAAAAACAAAGATACATAATCACCAAAATGAGTTTGACAGAATTCAAAAAAGCATGGACAGAATATGAACAGCATATTATTTTTCCTACAGGACACCAGAAGGTACAGTCCAGCCTTTCTTCTGCACAACTGTGCACATGATGTGCAGAGAGTGTGTTTGCTCCTTACAGACGTATTTCTTGCATTTCACACAGGTGTTGCTGGTCTTGGGGTCATTTCTGGCTCCTGCCACATTTCCTGCTGGCAGTTTGAGCCACTGGAGGAGTTGGGGTGTGTGTCTCTGTTTCTGTTTGGATGCCCTTCACAACGGTTGCAACAGCTGTTGATGCTCTTGGAAGGCACCATCCTCTCTTGATATGAGGTTTCACCAGCACATAACGCAGCTGCTCCAGTGAAATCCTCCTTCGACTCAGTTTTCCACTGTTACAGTCCTTGTTTATTTTGCTCCATATTGCAAAGTCATTGAAGGTGCTCTCAATGATGTTGAAGAAAATGACAAGGGGCCAACGAGCAGTCATGCTTTGGCTGTATGTGGCTGTGACCTTGTCCAGGTTATGAACCCCTCCCTTTGTCTTGTTGTAGTCCAAGACCATTTGTGGTTTTCTGCTTTCTCTGGTGCTCAGAACAGCATCTTTGTGCTCATCAGCAGGATATTTTCCCCTTTCTTGGGGCAATAAGAGATGATGCTGGCTCTGTCAGTGAAGGCAAACACTGAAAATGTTACCTTCCTGTTCTTCATTGCAAGAAGCTCAGAGGGAGGCTCCAGCTTGTTTTTTCTCATTGTCCCCAACATGGTAATCTTCCTTTTCAGCAGTTCTTCACCCAGGGCGTATGATGTGAAAAAATTATCACATGTAATGTTATGACCATTCAGTCCTTCAGCCATGTCCAGTACCACCCTCATGCCCTGATTTTTTTCAGGTGCTTCCCAGGAGATTTACCAGTGTACACCTGCATATTCCAGGCATAGATGGATTGTGCATCACATGCTGCCCATAGTCTGGTACCGTATTTGGCTGGTTTGCTTAGTATGTATTTTCTGAAGGGACAGCAGCAATGAAATGCAATAAAGACCTGGACTGTAAAGAAAGGGTACTTGCTGAATCAACTTGTCCCATACATCCCATATTGCTGCGAGTTTGTCACACTCTCGTTGGCCCTGCCTTGTTTCTCTGTCATCAAAGCTTATGACACAGGAGAAAACATGGAATGTCTGTAGAGACATGGTGACTGGAAATGTTGCCCTTCCAGTATCAGCATTCCAAAGGCTTGCCGTTGCTTCTCCTTTTCACTTGTACACTCCAAGTCTTTTCGACACCATTCACGTGTCTCCCCTCTAAATTTGTCATCTCAAGTATATCCTTTTCGATTGATGGTTTTACGATTGCTAATTTTACGTCTTGGACATGGCTGACAGCGTATCTGGTGGAGCCTAGAACCATTTTGATGACATTTGCAGCACTAAGGCTACCCTGTCATTCAAATGGGGAGAGGGACCATTATAACTTTCCATTTTTGGAAGGTAACGTGTCTGCTGGTGGTTGAGAGACAACAGGAGGGTCAACACGAAGGATCATCCTTCTCATCAGGGGAGAGTGCCGCATAATCAGCGTCCTCCTCAACATTATCCTCTGTGTCAGACACATTCTCCTCTATGTCACTTTCAATGTCAAAGAGCTGTGACAAAACCTAATTAGCAGAAAACCTTTGCTTAGAGGTCATTTTCTATTGAGAGAGAGCATAAAGAAATGGTTTAGAAGGCTGCTGTGCAAGCTTTTATATGTTTGCTCCTCCTCTACGTTGTGTGAACTATCAGTGGTTCTCACACTACTACATGTTATGGTTATGTTAGGGCCCTAAAGCAGGGGGATGTTTTCTGAAGATTATGAAATTGCATGTTATAATGACCTCAATATCATCCAAAACAATCCAAACAAATGTGTGTAAAATGTTGATATTTCTTATATGTTTTATACAGCTAAAAAAGCCTGGGGTCAAATTGACCTCAAAGAACACTGATGCGTACAAAATGTGTACAGGATGTTGAAAATATATCATGTTAATTTTATGTTTACCCAGTTGTCCCCATTAAATTAGGAAAAAATAAATATGAAGCAAAAAAAAAAAAAAAAAAAGATGTCAACCATTTATTTAGAGACATTAAACATTGAATGGGGTCAAATTGACCCCACCCCAACGATAATAGGAGGGTTGGGAGGCTGTTACCCCGGATCCTGTGTCGGTAAATATGTCTCCTCAGGGAGCTGCAGGAGGAGTCAAGGCATTGGTGAGAGAGCATCAATTAACACCCTCATATCCTGGAATCAAACAGTTTCTTACTGCAACTGATGATCCTGTCTGCTCACAAAGACACTGGAAGTGAGGAACATGCAGACATGCTACAGTATTATAACTATAATCTACTATTCTATACTGAGTTTTGCAATGATATGATAAACCTTGATTTTACTATTATTAAATTGCATAAATACACTCTGAAGAAAGCTCCTCAGTTCCTTAAGATAGACCTTTTTATAAAACCATAAAATAATCTTGTTTGCAAAAAAAAAAAAAAAAGATTTCTGCTTCTATAATTGCTCTAATGTATCTTCATTTCATAATTTAAACGCTGTGGTGCAGTGCCTTTATAAACACAGACACAATATGCTATTAAATAGCCCACAAACATGGGATTATAGACAAAGGAAGAACAGCTGAGTCTTGTCCATGAGATAAAGAGCATGCCAAGATGTGAATGGCAAAAAATCTATCATCTTTTGATCCCCATTACTATCCCTTCACAGCCTTTCACTGCATCTCCACTCACTGTCTAACAAAATATAGCAGCAAAGAACTGTGAGAGACATCTGGCTTTTTATGCTGAGGGATTCACGCTGTATATTTTAATGTGATGTAACTATATATACATCACATATGGGTTCGCAGATTTAACCAAAGTGGAGCGGGGGCCATAAGCACACATGTGTTTCACCTCTTATTCCATCCTATTTACATCCTTTAATTTCTTTCTCTTCCACTGTTTCTCTCTCTCTCTCTCTCTCTCACACACACACACACACAACCTTTCAACACCATATGAACAGACAGTCAGACACACGCAGTGGAAGACAGAGCAGAGCGTACTGTACAGTGATGTCAGAACATTTTCCGATTAACATTCTGACTGATTCCCATTAGATGGTAACTCCTGCTTTATTCTTATCCTCAGTAATTCATAATTCATCAACTAATAACATCTTATTTTAAGTTATAGTCAACCTTATACTGTAGCTATAAAGTCAGATGGGGATTCCCTCACTTATGTAATTCTTCCACTAACATATGCGGACTGTGTGCAGAGTTCTTTCAAATATATCAAGATGAAGCTAACTGCAGATATTTCAGAATTTCTATAATTCAATACTCATTCTTTATTTCTAATCAAATTTTTACTTGCAATAGAAGTGCAACCATCAGTGAAAATACATTTTCTTTATTCTCATGCATGCATGAATCACTATGAATGTATAAGAAGAGTAGATTCAATACTTGTTGTAAATTCACCTGCACTGAAACTCGATGCATCTGCTGCAGAATTAAATGTCATTCTCTCATGTAAAATTAATTAAGATCCAAAGTTTAAATTTAGCGTTATGTGTTTTTTTCTCTGAAAAACGCAGTCACACGCATAGAACAGCCAAGTGTGTGTCTTAATCAACTGGACCACCCGTGTTTTTTTTCGGTACCATGTGACCTGTTATTATACTTCCCCCTGACATGAATTTCGTTCAGGATTTACAGTAGGTACAGTATCGTCACCCCCAAGAGAGCTGAACACTTATAAATAGACCGCCGAGAGGATTTCACGCATATAAATACACCACATCCATGCGGGTACACACGTACACAAACATGAACTGCACAGTCAGGTCGAGCACATACTGTGAGTGCATGCACACACAAACTCTATGAAATAAAGATGCTTGACAGTTAGTACATGACGGGATGATAAGATGGTTATGTAAGCTATATGACGAGAGGAGGGAGAGTTGAGGAGAGGAAATAAGGAAAACAGGGGAGTTTAGGAGATGAAAACAGAGAGGGAGCACTGAGGAAAAGAAAGAAAAAGAGGAGAGGAGGCCAAAGAAAATTAAGAATTGAGGCACAATAGAGGGTTTAACTGAACAAAGTAAATGAGAATGACTTTCTGTACAGCATTTATCTAGTAGATAACAAGACTAATGAGCTCCTCGTTGATGAATATGGACATAACAACACACTTATGCACAGATGGTTACGCATATGGTCCCTGTCAACATGGCACACATTAACATTAACAGACACATACACATATATAGTACTCTCTTCTTCACACCTCTACAAACAGAAACACGCACACACACACACACACACACACATTTGGGAGCTGCTGAGCCTAGCTGTCGTAGCTATCCATCATTTAATGGCTAGCCAGAAGCCTTAATGCTCTTTTAACTGCTGTCATTTACAGCCATGGGAGCAGAGGGGGAGAACGGCCAAGCTATCAGACACCTGCTACAGTAAAAATGTTACGCTAAATTAGGCAAAGTTTTCCCTGAATAAAATGTTTTCTTGAAGGTGTGGAAGAACAGAGAAGACATTGAGATTCTCTTCTGAAACCACACAGATGAAATTCTCTGAGCAGCACACAAAATATCCACTGAAAAGAATTCTAATGATGACATTTAATCTCTTTAAATAATATTTAATGCAGTGTAAGCGCTCCTTTAATGGTGGGTGCAGTGGTACAGAAAACACTGCATTAAGCTTTGAATTAGACAAAGTTTAAATGCTGCAATTAGAAACTAATGGAGCAGAAAAGGGAATCATCCTTGACTCCTTGTCATACAGTAATAAATTTTGTGAGAAGGGCCTGGTGGTTTAAATAGATATTCCTGAAACTATAACACCGTGGCGGAGGGTTAAAGCCACGATAGCCACTTCTCTTGTTCACTTAAGATAATGTGCTGGATCAGTGTGTTTGGTTAAAGCCCTCAATTTAAATGTAAAATCTTAATGTTAAATTAGGACATAGCCTTTGATAAATATTAATATTAAAGAATCAATCCTATAAGCTAATCAGTAAACAGGTATGTGCTTTTGTCCACTTAATCAGAAATCAGAGCACGTTAATGTAATTCTTTTATCTGAACTGAAAAATAAGCTATTGAGGGTTGCTGTGTGAGAGAGTAAGAATTAAATCTGACATGAATTAAAACTTCCTTTGGATTGGAGAAAAGAAAATAGTTGGATGCATAGATGCAAATAATTTTACATGTATCACCTCACAAGATACAGTACAGAGTAATTTTTGGAGTCATTTTTCAATGTAAATGCTACAATAGCAGTGATAGTGTAGAAATATAATAAGCCTATTTTATGGACAACATTAAAAATAAAGCATAAATCTAACATGGAAAAAACAGATCAATGAGATGAGGTTTACAAGGTTTCATTCCCAGAGAGTACACATCTTAAACATTCAAGACACTCACAATTCAATATATTTAATGGAAATAGTCAACAACTTAGCTAGAAGTTTGCAGACATACTGTATAATATTTAGGAAAGTGTTTTTTATGCATCCTTCACGTCAAATTCAAGTTTTCAGTTTGTTATCATAAATATGAAGGATTCATTTAGTTCAAGGTTCAAGGCTTGAAGAACTGTCTCTGTTATAGAAATTCACCAAAGCTTTACAGTGAGAAACATCATCAATATCAGTTTGCTCCCATTTGTACTGACCTGAGCTGCAATGGCCCAAAATCTGGACTCAATCACCTCCAGAGTCATCTGAACACCAGTGGCTGCAGAGAGAGAAAGAGGTCAGTTAGGTAGGACAGTAAAATAAACCAGCATAACAATGTATAGACAGAGAAGGAAGAAAAGAGGATAAGCACGGGGAAAGAGAAAAGTAAGTTGAATTAAGAGGAGGATGAGGAGAAGTATAAGTGAAAACAGGACAAAAACTGAATGGATTGGCAAACAGACTGAAGGGGCATGACAAAAAGATGAGCAAAAAGAAGAAGAGGAGGGACAGAAAAATCAAAAGGAAGAGTACAACTTGTTTAGCAGTTGGGGCTCTTGTAGTTGGGGTTGTGGCAGATGTACTTCGGGTAACACTGCTGCTAGACCAATGCCTGGCAACTGAGACAGGGGCTTTGAAAATGCCTCTCTTCAGTAACATCTAGCACATGTCCACTGTAAACATTATTAGTACATGGTGTCATGGCAACAACATGGAAGCAGGAAGAAAACAATGTACACTGCCTGTGGATAAACAGAATGTTTCTAACTTTTTTTTCACTGTACTTTACCTGTGTACCTATGCATCTGTTGTCTATTCTTGGAAATGCAAGGTTTGTACCGTACTTCTTATGAAAAAGCAGTACATTGACTTAATTAATAACACTAAGAAAAGTATATACTATATCAGGTATGTGTTGGCCAAATGTCAGGTGACATCAGAAGCGTCTATGTGCTTCTATTACAAATTCCTGTCCAGCAAACATCGATTGCACACTGAAGCGTTAACTTAAGTGGCTAGGTTTTTTAGCCAAGATTCCTAATTTGACAGAAAAAAAAAATCCCAACTCAAGGTCCACTTGCTTTTCTAGGGCTTTCAACCATATCACACAGTCTTCATCAACTGATGGAGCTGCTCAGCTGTCATGAAGATGGATCTGTTGACTTGTACTTTTAAGACTTCAAGTTAGGCAGAGTTAAGCAAGCAAGGTCAAGAATGAACTCTCACTCCCTTCTCTCTCATATGAAGACTGTAAAGCAGTACTGTGACAATTGTTTTCATACTGTAGTAATAGCAATAATAGCAGTAGCAGTAGCAGTAATATAAGTAACAGCACTGGTGGTCATACATACCACTGCTGAGATAATATTTTCAGTTTAAGTGGTAGTGGTGCGTCGTTTAGTAGTAATGGTCGTAGCAGCAATAGTAGACCTGCCAGCAGTAAATGGAGAGCAAAACTTTAATTCCAGCAGTTTAGAAGAAAGGGCATTAATGAGCTGATTAATGTCCCAGGGTGAGAGTCTATATCTCTCTCTTGGCTCTCAGGCTGGAGGAGTAGAAGAGGACCTGCTGTGCAGATCGGCACTGCCTTCAGAACTTAACTTATGAAAATCCTTTTACAATAACTGGCCTTTTGAGCCACAGTACTGCTGTGTGAACTGACTATTCTTAGACAGTGTGTGTTTGTGTGTGTGTGCACGCTCACACATCCGTCCAACCCCTGCCTACAACGTAGCACTCTCCGTCACAAAACATTAAGCCTACAATTAGTGTGTGTTGGTACATGTTTCACACACACACATGGCGTCGGAGTTATTGCTTGTGTCAGCTTAGGGCTGTACGTCCGTCAGCATTGCAGTCAGCGTGGTGATGCAAAATGGAACGGTAATTGCATAAGTTCTCAGAGCAAACACACACATGCACACATACTGTATACGCCCACGCACACACAACAAATGGACACACACTGCGAGGGATGATATGACACTTCATATTAGCATCAAAGACTCAGCGTTTTTTTTTTGTTTTTTTTTCTCACAGCGTGCTTTGTACAGCCACTCTGGGAAAGCCTCTGCAATGCTCACAATACACTAAAGACGCATTAACACACGTGCACACACACACACACACACACACACACCGTCCTTCACATATTAATGCACATATACTGTATAAGTACACACTGTATACAGTATGACAGCATGCACAAATGCACAGCATGCACCCATTTACACACATACACATCATCATGTACAGTAATACACATACACAGGCCAGAATAATTGATGAAATGGAGTCAGGTTGCTTTATTATGAGAAAAAATTAGCTATGGGTGGGTTACTTTTTAGGTCTGGTTGCAGGATGAGAGACAAGTGAAGTGTGAGAGAAAAAGAGAGCAGACAGGAAGGGCTGGCTTGTTGTTTATTTGTTAATAATAATTTGGATACTTTAAATATGATCAGAAAAAAACATCAGTAATCAGTTAAAGGATCATAGAAAAACAGCTGATCACCATGCAAGATATCAGGGGCTGGAGCGAGGATTTTTGATCCTGACTAAGAAACACTAAGAAAATAAGGTTCTTTTTTTTAAAATTGCAAAATTTTACTTTTTGTATATTCTGTTAACTTTTTGGTTATATCTTCTGCATTTTCTTCTCTACATTATGGTTCGATGCCAGTTAACTCTGGTTTAGAATACGAAACTCATTTTATTTCGGTATATTTGTTTATTTAGTTTTTGCATCAAAGAGTCAAATTAAATCTAGAATACAATCAGCTTTAAAGAGTGTGTAATATGTGTCTAATTGTAGAATGCAAACTCCTCCCTATGTCATTACATCTCCCAAATTTGCAACAATATTGCAGAGGATAAGACCTCTGTGTCCTCAATGGTAGCTACAGCCCGGTAAACCATGTATCTTATTAATTGACTATACTTCTTCCTCAAACAGACTTTCCATTCTTTTCTGTATTAAAATCAAATTACCAGACTCAAATCTACAGTGAACATCAAGCCTGCCACACAGTCATTTTACCAAAGTTGTATTATTCAGTGGAAACTAATAGCTGTCTGGAGCAGATGGTGAAACACATCCAAATATTCCAAACTGTGTGGCATGCCTTTGAAAATACTCAGCAAAAGAGTAGAAAATAATTTATCTTAGCCCATGGCCATAGTCTAAAAAGTTAAACATAACTCACTCAATTATGCTTGTAAAATGCAATTAGCTCATGAATTATGGTAAGAATAAACCACGAGCTGTGTGTCCTCAAGGGGTTGAGTCCACATATTGTAGGAAAACAGCTCCGATACGCTCTGTCAGCTGTCCTTGGGTGTGTGTTTCAGTGTGTGTGTGTGTGTGTGTGTTTCAGTGTGTGTGTGTATACGTGTTTGGTTTGCGTGTGTCATGTATTTCGTTCAATCTCTTAAAAATCTGACATGATTTTGGACCGTGGCTCTAATCAGCCTGTAATCAGTTATGTACACAGAAAAGTTTGTTTAGCCAATTGGGGAGATGTTTATCAGTTCATAAATTGATGAACTTGGCTCCAGGACAGCTGTTGAAAAACGTTCTTAATTGTAAAACTGACTGACTGGTTTTCATCCTCTTTGTTGGTTTTCCAGCAACAGATTTTCACATGTGGTTTGCCATTTTGTCACCCATGGAGAAAAAACATAATTTGTACTAAAAATATAATCTTTACTAAAAGCGCATTAGAGTTTCTCTCTCACATCCTCCCCCACCCTCCCCCCCCCAATATTGCAACTGACCTTGAAGTCGTCCCCTTCCACCATAATCTCAGATGAAGTGTTGGAAGGCCATTATGGAGGGCAGCAGTAATCTGCCTTCTTTCCCTCTCTGAGTTGGAGGCTGATAGGCCAAATCTAATTAAAACCATCACAATGATCCGTGTGTGTGTGTGTGTGTGTGTGTGTGTGTGTGTGCTGTAATAGATGTTTTTTTCTATAATGTGTGCACACAGCTAGCATTTCTCAATGTGTGTTCACTTAACATACAGCAGTGTAGACAAGGATATGCATGAACTTGCATGCATGCAATTTAGAGTGTGTGTGTGTGTGTGTGTGTGCTCATGAGCTTGAAACTGTGTGCATGTTTGTGTGTCTTGTGCCACTCTCATTCTGAGTTGCAATTAGTGCGAGCTGCCAATCACAGTGGAGTGCGCTTTCAACAGGAAATGAATTAATGAAGAAATAAATAAAAAATTTAAGCAACCAAGAGCCAGAGTTAATTGGTTATTACACTAACGAGATAGAGGGATGAGAGACGGAGGGATGTGAACTGTGAACAACGGCAAAAAAGAATGTGTGAGAGAGACAAGGCAGAGTGAAAATGAGTAAAGAGTCTCACTGCCTTGTTGTCTCACCATATTTCACCCTACAATATATACATATTTACATATATTTCTATGTTTACACTTTCTGTGTGTGTGTGTTGTAGAGTGAGACAAGTAGTCAGGAAGACAGAAAGAAAGATGGAGAGGTAAGAAGACAGAGGGAAGCAGAAAAGGTGACAAGACAAGAACATGATGGACACAGAGTGAAGGGGAAGACAAAGACATAATCATGCATATATGCACAAACAGTGTACACATCTTAACAGAACCTTTGCTGCTTTTGCAACACTGTATATTAATTTTCTGTGTCCTTAAAATATCTACTAACAACAGTAAATATATTTTTGAAAGAATTATAATGCTGCCTGGATTACAGTTCAAAATAATAGGGAAACATTTTTAACAAGCAAATCTGCTAAATGCTCAGTGACAACAGATTTTATTACATTGTTTTCCCCAAAATATCCTCTTTTAGCAGCTAAATGATTCATGTTTTTATGGTTTGGTTTAGGCAACTCCACAAAATAACATTGCTATAATCTATGCAGCAATTACATCACCCCAAAATGAATTAGACAAAACCATTTAGTAGTGTATAAACACAATTTTGAGAAGCTATGGTTGCCTAGTTATGCCACTAACGCTTACCATAATTGAACAGTGAGACAGAGAAAGGTGACCAGCTTGCTGGCCTTTTGCTAAATACAGCAGCGAGAGTGTCGAGTGTCTGACAGACTGTGAAGAAAGAAAGAGAGGGACGGTGGAATGGAACAGAGGAAGGCAAAATTTTGACATTGTTTAGCGTGTTTGTGTGTCTGCGTGAGTGTGTGTGTGTTGTGCTGAGGTGGCACAGAGGGTCAGGCTGTGTTAAATGACCAGTGAACAGAGCAGGTTTTGATGGTTCCCTTAGCAAGACCCTGGAGTCCACACGCACGCATGCACGCACACATGCACACACGCACACATGCACACACACACACACACAAACACACGCACACACACACGCACCCGGAGTCAATAAATTAAACTGACACAATGGCTGAGTCTCTGGGCACAGAGAGGACACTGAAAATAAGGCCACTATAGTGAGGAGGTCATTTCATGCCTTTCTGTCTCTCACACACGTACACAAACACACACACACACACATCAGCATGCTTTTATAATGGATGATGCATATATAATATACACAAAGGGGGAAAAGAGGTCAAGGAACTAAGAGGGAAAGAGAGAGAGTCCAAGATCAAAGGTGTGAGGTGTGAAGGGCACATGCATAAATACACACAAACACACACACACACACACACACGCACGATAGGCCAAAAAAGGACAGAATGTGGACTGCAGGAAGGGGACACACACACACACACACACACACATACACACACACACAGATATCACATCAACAGAGCATCAGCAGAGACATTGGAATCAAAGGAACAGATTAATTGATGTAATGGCGTCAGGTGGCACAGGTGGAGGGAGAATGATGGAGGGATGAAGAGGGACAGGAGGGAGGACAGGAAAAGGATAAGACGAAAGGCAGAGGGGATGAAAGAGGATGAATTGATTTTTAATAATGTTATGAGTTGGAAACCCTTTTCATTTCAACCAAGCGTGGCTATTAATAATAGAGCGCATGAGATCAAATGGTGTGTGTGTCCATGAGTGTATGTGTGTGTGTTTCTCATTCTTTCACGTGTGTGTTTGTGTGTGTGTGTGTGTGTGTGTGTGTGTGTGTGTGTGTGTGTGTGTGTGTGTGTGTGTGTGTGTGTGTGTGTGTGTGTGTCTGGGTGTAGAGACAGTAAAGAAAGTGGAGGAGGGAGGTGAGGAGAGCAAAACAAGGATTAACGGTGTGTGTATGTGTGCATGTGTATTTGTGTTTTTTAATATAGTGTGAGCATTTGTTCTTAATTTAAAATTCACACCTACTTTTGAAAGATAATTCTTGTTTATTAAAGCGGAGTGGTATTTTTGTAGTTTTGGAAATCATCCCTATTGGCAATAACAACATTGCACTAACTATGTTAAACAGTAACTTAACAGTAACACAGTAACACTTAAAAGCAGTGTTACTGCCCTCAAGTTGAAATTTGTTAGCCTGTTTTACCTCTGTTGGGTGTAGTTGTGTTAGGTTAGAAGTTGCCCCTGTAACCACACCCAACAGCGATGTCACAGTGTACTGACAAGACTGTCCTCCAAAGAAAAATGACACAATAGGTCGTGATGTCAGTTGGCCAAAAGCAACTTATAGTTACGTTTGAGTGACAGATGCCATCTAACGGCTGTAGTAATTATGACCTGGAGCGGTGCCGCAATGACTGTGAGTGTCACATTTCCAACTGCGAGCCAGGTTTTTTTAAAAAATAACTACTAACTTTAACCCCATGGTTGTTATTGTAGCCATGACCACAACGGTGGCCTAACTGTAAGGATGTAGTAAATTTAAACCACAGCCTATGTTTCTCTAACCTTAACAAAGTGATCATTTAACCCAAACCGTGATCTTTCCCTAAATCTAAGTGTTTTTTGTGTATAAACTTAATTAGACCTTAACCACAGCATTGTCACATCATAAAACAATTATTTTTTAACAGTGATTTGTAACAGTTTTGGAAAAGCACAGACAAATGATGTCCTTCTGATTACTGTCAATAGGGGCGCCAGATTAGAAAGCGCTCCTATGTGTTGTTCTGCAGCGGTCAAACAATGTTTAATTCAGAGGACTGACGTACTTCTATGAAAACATAAACCACTGAAAGTTGGCAAAAACAAGATTTTGGGGAGTTAAGTAATTCTTTCATTTCTGGGATCTGACACGGTAAGCTTGTCAAAAATACATCAGAAGGGGCAAAAGTAGAGCAGCCAGATGACCATACAGGTTTGAAGCAAAACTCCCATGTTAGTTATCACCATAACTGTCTGTGTTAATCATCCATCACAGTTTAAAAATAGACTTTTGGGTTCAATGTTTCCCTGTTTCCTCATCGCTTTCTGGCCTCGTCCAACATTGTTGTAAAACGTTACTGTGATCCAAGATTTCAGTAAAAACTTTGGTTAGCAAAATTATTTTCTAGTTTACTCATTAATCCAAAAACTTTCCACTTGTGTGTTTGATATTGGAAAAAGTTATTGATAATTAATGTGTCTTTTGCAGCTAGTTTGAAACCTTAAATGTTAGTGTTTTATTTGAAGTGACAGTGGACAACATGATTACTGTTTATCTGAACAAATGTCAAAGACTCATGTCTGTGTCTTTTCTGCTTTCATGTACACACAGACACACACAGACACACAGACACACACACACACACACACACACACACAAACACACAAACACACACACACACAGTCAGTGTTGACTACCCACAAACATACTGCACACATCAACACTGACAAAGACACAGACATGCACAGAGATGATAGCTTTCTCATTTAGAAATGTCACTTGTGTTCTATTTCTCTCTGTCTCCCTCACAAACAAACAAACACATAATTATAGTTTTTATCCATAAATGTCAAACATACATTATGGAGAGAGAGACAGTTCAGAACATTTATGTTTTTTCTTATTTTTTCTTACTATTTTTCTTATTGTTCCTTCCTTCCATGTCTTTCTTCCTCTCTCTTTCTTTCTATCCTCTTTAATACGTGACTGTTTGAGCCTGTGAAAACTGAATCTCTCCCTCATTCTAACCTTAATCTTACCATCAATGTATTCAAAGGTCTTGACATCTTTCATCAATGCACACAAATCATAATCTGCATCTTGCCTCATTTCATGTTCTTTGCTGTCCTCCATTACATGTTGACCTGGGGAGTATGGGGTTTAGTTTTTTCTCTGATGATTTTAACTGTATGTATTATTTTATTGTTGTGCTGTTGATGAATTAATATTACAGAATCACAAAGACATCTTTGCACTCCCTGCTGTCTAAGCACTGCTGATATTGCATTCCTTGAAATTGGTTTGGGCTAATTAGGGGACTCAATCGTATTTGTCGAATGAAAAAAAAAAAAAAGTTGTTTGCTATTCTAACTCCCAAGTATTGCTGGTGGCATCAGTAAATGAAGTTACGGCATTATCAGTATTTTAATAAACTGTGCGTGGGTGCAGTGAAGTACTTTTGTGGCAGATGTAATATATGCAGAATGACAAAACTTTGATCTCAGTGGAGTAAACTGCCAGTCCAACTGGGCCACATGGATATATAGTATGAACAGGACTTTTCAGCAATTATATGCTGATTCACTACTAGTACTAGCACTACTATTAGCTTCCTACTTTGGGTTTTATTTAGAATTTTTGACTGGAAGTTATTTTCTATTCTGGCTGGTTAGACGTGAATAGGAAAACCAACATAAAAATGCCTGATTTTAGAGGTCCCTGTGGACAGAAGTGGTAGTGTTTTCCCAGAATACTGCAAGAAGACTGCATTTCCCATGAGCATCATCGCCTTGTGTCATTAAGATCTTGGCTAGCGCGTGCATTTGTTTTGGAAGTGAGTGAAAGAAAGACGTTATTTACTTCTAATAGTATTTTTCTTTTTTAAAGACAGCTGTTTGCAGGATGCATAACGATGAGGTAATGTATCTATTTGTGACTCTGTACAATTAATAATTGTAATATGGCGATAGTGAAACTAAGTAAACTTTATTATTGTACCGTTCATACACCTCGGTTACATGTAAGGCTGCATTCACCACCAAATCCAGCAATGTGGCACCATCCCGCAGGGTTGTGCGGAGGTGTGGGTGTGTTTATTTGTGCTTTAGAACTTAACCGCTGTGAAACAATCAGAAACGTTTTATTTCTCAGATTCACTCCTTTATTCTCAATATACCACCACTCGCTCTCTTCATTCACTCTCTAGCTCGCTCGACCACCACTGCTTCTCTCGCTGATGAGTCTAACTTTACTTTTAACGTTATCAAACGAAGAGAAATGTCCTCCCCCCACCTTCTCCTCGTCCTAATAACATCCCTGTACTCCCTCATGCTACAATGCTACATGTCTTGTAAACAAAGGCTCTTCCGGTCTGCGTGCCGTAAATCGTTTTGTCTGATTTTGCAGGGAATCTGACACGGGGGCAGGCATTTAGAATAACTATTTAGAAATAGTCAATCTTCTCACTGATGGCCTCGTTTGCTTATGTAGGTCACATAAAGGCATCAGAGGCATCATGAGACAGTTTCATAACTAGTTTAAAAGTTCCTTGTAGTAACTTTCATTGTCCTACTATTATCCAGCTATTATTACTCTCTTATTTGGTTGATTCCAGTGCATAGAGTTTACCACACAGTTTACACAGTTTGTTGGAAATTTTCATCAAACTGACTTATTATAGCAGGCAGTTACTAAGCAAAAACATTAAATGAGTGGTACTTCAATTAGCATTGTAGGAATTGAAGCTTATTCTACAGTTGTAAGTCACTATGTACGCAGGCATCCTTTATTTGACTAATATCTTCCATCCCACATCATTTTTAACACTATTTTTAAGGTTTCACAACCTTGACAAATATGAAACTCGCTCCACACACACAGAACCAAAAATAAATAAATAGATAAAAAATTGGTGTTCCCAAAAACAGCAGTGCTATGTTCACCATATCTTCAGCAGATCCCATGACTTTCTGATGGAGAGTGTTCAATAAACTGATGTTGCCTGGCAACAAACACTGTTACATTATGGGAAATTCTGGTCGTGTCCTTAGAGAAAAAAAAAAGTTCAGTAACGGCTGGTTATAATGATCAGTTTGAAAAAGAAATCCTTGACGTCTGAGCCGACACAAAAGCCCACGCACAGACACCTAGACACAGACTTCTAAACATACAGAAACACACACAAATGTTCACTCACACAATTTAAACTTACGGACTCCATTGCATTGATGAAATACCTTGAAACACGGGATAAATCGGACAAATCGGGCAAAGATGTCCTCACATACGGATGCTCACACACACACACACACACACACACACACACACACACACACACACACACTCACTTTTGGACACTACATAGACTTACATTAATTTCCTGGAAACTTACCCTAACCACTGACCCAAAAATCTGCTTTTTCCCAATTGGGGACATGGCAGACCACACACACACACACACACACACACACACACACACACACACACACATACACACACACTCTCACGTATGCACACAAACATATAGACACACATGCAGCCACACACACAAGTAAGAACAACCTGCTGACTTCAACTCATTCAATGTTGAGCAAATTAAAAACCATTAAACCCAACCTCTTACCTTAAACTTTAAAAAGTCACATCATTTTTTGTGACAACAAGAAAGAGGCACACACACACACATACACACACCTCTGTGCTGAAGCTCGCTAACCTCAGAGGAGTCGCCGGAGGCTGCACTGACATCACGTTACCAAAGCAACAGGCAGAGGACTGGGATTGGACGAAAAGGATGATGACTCAACCTCCCTCCCTCATCTTCCTCCTGTCTCTTGCCATAATCTCTCTCTCTCTCTCTTTCTCTCTCCCTAGAAGTCTTTCACTTATGTGCAACTTTTGAACGTCAAGGATCCAGACAGATGCACGCACAGGCAGAGCCTCATGATATTCCTTGATTAAAAGAATGGAATGGTGGCACATTTTGGCCTGGACTAAACTAACTTTGAATTGTACAAACAGGACACACACACATACACACACAAACACACAGATAACCATCTGAGAGTAGCAAAAATTGGTACAAAATATTCTGACAAGTAGGTACCTCGTTCCCAATGGAGCAAGCCAAATACCAAACACTGAAGAGAGAATTTAAGGCATCAGGAGAAAGTAGACTTTATGTTCATGCAGCTGGTTTAACAGTGAAATCCACTGATACAGCTGAAAGTTGGACAGAGGATTCTGTCACCCCCGTTTAGCAGTCTTGATGGTGACAGAGCAGTGGTGATAGAGCGTAAAATGAGTGTTCCTTTTTCTTTAAAATGGAAATAAATGCTGTTGACATTGGGTGTATGTGTGTGTGGACCTTCTAAGTCAGCAGAGCCTACCTTATTAACCTAGTTTTACAGCCTTCTTGAGCGGGCCTGTTGGAGGCACGCTCACTAAATCATTCATAGTGGAGAGACAGGGAGAAACATGTTCCTGTGTGTGTGAGAGAGACTGACAGAAAGAAAGAAAGACAGAAAGAAAGAAAGAAAGAAAGAAAGAAAGAAAGAAAGAAAGAAAGAAAGAAAGAAAGAAAGAAAAAGAAAGAGTTGGTGGGAAGCTGCTGTTGTTTTCTGATTTCAATGTTTATGGTAGTTTGTGCTCATAACAGGGTTATTCTGTCACATATTGAAAAAGAATTTAAATGGTGACACTTTGAGACACTTATCTGGTGTGAAATGAAATTCAATTACCTACTCAATCTTTTATTATTGATCACATGGTCCACCCATTTCTGTGCCGGCTTCAGTGGGGGTTGCTAGGTATAGTTGGGGAGCACAGGTTTAGGAATAAGTTGCTGTACAGACATGATGGTAAGAAAACTCAACATCACATCAACACAGTTGTAGAAGTGACAACTGTTAAATAAACATATACCTTTAATCTTTGTGGAAAAAGGTCAAGTTAACTCCTCCAAGCAACCACTACTGCTACTTCCATGTTGGCCAACACAATGTCTACACAACGTCACGTGCACGTTAGCGCAGCAGGGTGACTGAAAACACGACTGAAACACCTCCTGTGTAGACAAGCTGTAAAAATGAAATCAGCGGAACAGATACATTGCTTATTACTGATTGATTTAGGCAAAACTAAACAAAATACCCCCTCCAAAAAAAAAAAAATTATTATCAGGCTATAATTGGTAGCCGTATCGGTAGGCCAACAGTTTCCATCAGCATCCAGTCACCATGCCAATCTAGGCTAAACATGTCCTAACTCCAGCTCTGAACCACTCAGACATGAGACTGATCCTCTCATTTCTATTATGTAAGCAATTAAATAAGCATATTTTCAAAAATGTTGAACTATTCCTTTAAGGCAAAATAACATCAGTAAAAAAAAGAGAAAGAAACAAAGAAAGAACAGAAAATCTACCTAAAATAGCTCTCCTCCACTTATTCATCCTCTCCTCCCTTTGCCATCTCCTCCTCTTTTACTTCCATGTTTTCTCCCTTAACTTCCCTCCCTCCTCTCTCTAAGAAGACAGATGGTGTTCGCTCACCTCTCCCCTCTTTATCTCTCAACTACCGCTCTCTCTTTTTCACTCTATTCTTTTGCCCTCTTGTCTGTCTTTCTTTCATTTCTGCTCTGCGTATCTTTGTTGTTCTATTGTTCTCTCTTTCACTCCTTCTCTACCTCCTACTTTTTCTCTTATTTTCTCCTCCCTCGCTCTCGTCTCCTGTCTGGCCCACACCACTCTCTGTCTCTCCCTCTTCCTCTCCTCTAGGAAATCCCTCTCTACCATCTGTCTGGCTGTGATGAATTCGGAGCCTTTCAGAACAAATCAACTTGGCCAAATTAATGAGACTCTCCAAGGGGATAAACTTGGTGTGCTGTGTGTGTCTATGTGTTTGTGTACGTGCGTGCGAGAGAGTGCGTGCACCTAAAGTACTTCATAATCCGTCGACTCTACCGCTTAATTTATCCTGCAGTGACAGATAGCGTGTTACAGGGAAATACAACAGACAAGTCTGACTGCACACATTGAGTTTCTTAAACTATTACAGGTCAGGACCCCAGATGGGCCAATATTTGGTCAAGCCCTCATGTTAACTGCTGTTTTTTTTATGTGGGTTAGAAACTACAATCACTTTTAACCAAACGTTCCAAAAACAAGGATGTAAGGTTTTTGGGGTCACAAGTAGTTTATGTTATGCATTCCAAGCCAAGTTAAGATCATACTGAGCCACCTAGTAGGGTTATTAGCTACAGTTTTAGCCTTGTGATTGCTAGTAGCACTGGGAAGAGGGAAATATAACTTTGTGTTTGCTGGGAAGATGTGAAGTTGTACTCAAAAATTATGGTGTTTCAAATAGAGGTATACCAGTTTCACTAATTTATTCTATCTCATTAACTAGCAAGACTGGTGTAATATGAGTCATTAGTACATGTTCTGTCACTTGAAGAAAATAATTCAACATTCAACAATATAATCAAATAGTTAGTGTGAGTTAATCTTTATACAACTTTGTAATTTTGAAACACAAATGCTATAAGTGTATTAATAACATATCATTATTATCATTATTATAGTCATTTATCATCAAAATAAACACAGTGTTTCTGCACAGTGTGATTAATGTCATCTCAATGCAGGTAAATTGTTTATGTTATATTCAAAGTATTGCATATAAATACAGTAAAATGTACATTTGGGGCCCTGAGTATAATGCTGTAGATAAAATGAAGCCTGTTAAGCTGCTCAAAGTACACAAGGAATTATCCTTCGTCATGTTGTAGTTTATGTGAAAAAATGTAGCACTTGTTGCTTTTGTCCCCTTTTGTGTGTAAATTTAGAAAATGAATTTATGTCCTTTTGAGACAGGATGTTAGGGTTGGTGATTAATCTTAAGTGTAAACTAATGGGCTATGGAGTGAAGGTACCAGTACATGCTACCTTACCTGATTTAATGACATGATTTATGATGATAGGTAAAAAACTGTTTTTCTATGTAGCCCAATTCTATCACCAGTCTCTAATATGCATAATACATTATAGTTCTTTACAAAACAGAGTTAGAAAAGTGCTTCATGAATACCGGACATACTTTTTTTGTGAAAAGAATTAAAATGAAAAGCAATGGGAAATACAATAGGCATGACTGGTAAAAATGTGTTTCAGGGCATGAATTAAGAGATGATTGATTTCTAATGGAGCAATCCTCGATGACCATATTGACCGAAAGGCCATAAAACTGTCTGGTCAATATGAGGCTGATTCACTGATGATAGAAAACACTGATGAATGGGAACAGAGACACCAATGACTCCTGGGATGAAAACATGGTCATACACGATATGTCTGTACCTGAGTGTGTATGTGTGTGTGTGTGTAAAGATGGATAGTGCCTTGAAGACACCTGCTCTATGCAGGAACTGGTGGTTGTAGCACTAAACGTGCCAGGCCAGACCTGGTGTTAATACAAAGACTAGAGCCAATTCATCTTCACTGACACTCACCCAATAGCACAGTAAATTACAGAGCAAGGGAGGGGGTGCTGGGGTGTTAAGAGATAGAGAGACGGAGAGAGAGAGAGAGAGAGAGAGAGTTGAAGGAAGAGACAGAACTGGTAGAGGAAAAAGAGAGAAGAAAGAGGGATGTTGCAGACTTATACTTCACACAGCAATTTCTAATGAGCCCAATAGAATGGGTTTAAATTCATATATCATCAATATTAGAGACATCAAGGAGTGCAGGGATTGGATCATGTCTCCTAGATAATAAATAAACCAATATTCCTGCAGCTGGGGAATGAATATATCTGCTAGAGATATGCTGGGTGAGACTTTAATAACCAGGCAAAAAGGTTAAAAAACACACTTTTTTGCTCCAAACCACTGCTAGTAATCATTTTTCATAACACGTATTTCCTGCATCATTGATGAAACAGAACGGGCCATAAAAGTCTCATTGGCAGGAGGTGCTAGCACTTAGAATAGATCCCCATGCCAGAAGGCCTCTTTGCCAGACACATAAACAGCCTGAAAAAGTGGACACATCCCTCGGAGGACCAAATAAATCAAGCTCAGCTCACGTTCTTATCTAGTGTTAAAAAACCTTTTCCCTTTCAATCAGGGAACAAAGTCTCAACGGAGCTGCCTGAGGAGATTGGGCCAGTCACTGTCTATAGACTGGTGTTTATGGAATTCAACTAACTTTTAAAAGTCTTTTTTCAGCCATCATTTTTAGCCTGTTTTCCTGTATATTGCACTTGGCCATTTTTGGTCAGAGCAATGCTACTAAAATAGAGTGGGCTACCACTGCAACTCAGGATTCATCTTTTCCCAAATGCTAAGGATCACCACTAACGATCAGTGGCATGAGCACAGTGGGGGATGACTGTCCCTGAAGCAAGGTGCTGCTTTGGCCTGTCAAATATATACAAAGTCCCATTCCTAGCAGATAGCTTTGATAAATGAACAACACAACACTGCGATAGAGAATGAAACAATTGCTGTTTAAATATATAGATAAATAAACGTATATAGATAGAGTCATAGGGATATTTCTCCCTGGGGAGCCATAGACGTGGCCTTGGCGCTAGTGGTGGAGGGGCGAATCTGCAAAAAGTCATTGACTGCAATGACATCGGAGAGACAAAATAAGCAAAGTGGTTTAAATACTCTTTGGCCAAAATGCCCATTACTTGATAGGAAAGCTGACAATCAAATCCCATTGATCTGGATAATAACAGAAAGGTGGAGCCCAAGAGTATAACCTGGTGTGCAGTGTTTTGGTGTCTGATAAGCCTTCAAACTGACAGGTCTTCTGGTTTTTCGATCTCGATTTCATTCCGAACGCCCAGTAAGAGCACGATGCTCAAAAAGGGTACGGGTGCATGACACGGTCTGGGTCACTTTCAGCTTAGATCACAGGCCACTGTCATTGGTTACACACTGTCATGACAAACAAAGTCAAGTTAAGAGCGAACAGTTTGAAAAATATGTTGGAAAATTACTTGTTAATGTTGAACGTGGAGGCTCTGACAAAACTCGATCGTTTACTCTTAAACAACTGTGTGTCCCTTGATTCCTGAACGGCAGGTAAAATAATTCAATGAACTGATTTTGGATTTTTTGCAGGCCTTCAAGAACTTTTCTCAAATTTGATACCAGAGCGTCGTTGAGCCTGCCGCTGAATCCTCACTAGCTGAAAGGTTGCGTAACCGCGGCTAACCCTGGTCAATGATCTCTGCACTCTGAAGGGGAAGGACAGGACTAATTAGAGAACTAATTACCCCTTTGGGATAACACTCACATACAGAGCCATTACTGTTGCTGTTATAAAAGCAGATGTTCTTTCTGCTTTAATATGTCCTTCAAAAATAACAGACAACAAAATTAAGCTTTTGTGTGGAAGGGATATAACCTATTATATATATACTATCTACAGCTTTTCCAGTCATTCTAGCAAATCATCTTTCATAACCACCATTGAAGAGTGTGCCCTATATAGCCAGCACTGGCAGCAGCTACTGGCAGCTAAAATAGATTTCTGTTTGCCAGGAAGTACATGCAAGACCAGTGGAGCCAGCACAGCACCCACGGTTGGACAGGAAATTGGAGGACTCATGTTCAGGTTGTATTTTTGTGCGTGCTGGGCAGCTGACCAGTCTAGTATTTTAATTGGCCTGTGCAAAGCCACGGAGCTGGTGACACACAGTTCTGTGTGCAAACTCAGGTGTTATTGGCTAGTAAATAAAAGGGCTACAATATGATATAATAAACTATCATTCAGACAATGTATCTATTGAAAATTGAATATATGAGTAAATGTGAATCATTGCATGCATTCCTTTTACTGTCCAGCTCTAGTAATTAGAATAAAAACATGAGGGAAAAAGGCTTAAATCTGCATTAACTAATGTATTTGGCCACTTGAGGGCAGCTCAACAAGCTGTAAACACAACACTGACATCGCTTTGCAAAGCTGTTATGGCAAGCATGTTAGCAAACAGTTGCTTATTTACACATCCAGCAGATATGGAGCAACATTAGCATACATTTGGAGTCTGGCCAGCTGACAAATGTAAGTCCAATATTCACTCTCCTTTGCTTTGGTTTCCACCAAGTCCCGAGGGAAATATCTGGCTCTTTAGTTACTAAATGGTCCCCTATCTTGCCAAATAGTTGCTGACTTCGTCTGTTTGCTGTTTAGTGCTGGACAGGTAGCATACAGTGCTTCTACTAGAGCTTTTTTTGCTGAAAACAGCTTCCTGCTGTGGCTTGAGAGTGGTGAGAGTGAACCTAAAAGAAAACTGTGACCGTAGAGCTGAGGCTATCTGCAGAGTCAGGTGATAATTTACTGTGTGTTTGTCACTATGAGTAACATCTTTCACATTACATAAAGTTATTTGATCCCTTGTTTATATGAAAGTATTGACATGCCATTGAGTTCCATTTAGTAGTTTTCATACCACATGTTTCAGGAAGGTCAGAGGTTAGCTACACAGCTACACAGCAGTGGCCTCAGAGCTGGCAGGGATTGATGTATTGCTCAAGGACACTTCAGCAGAAGAGACATTTGCAGCCACAGGGCTTAAATCCCAGCTGTCTGATTGATTGACAATCTCTATGACAACCATATTAAGCAAAGCAAAGTAAACATATAACAGACTGAAAATACACAACTGACTTGTGCTATGAAAAGAAAGTCAGTATAAAAAACACCTGGACCACGAGTGCTTCTCTTAACGATTCAGGTGCCCTAAGAGAGAGAAAAAGACGCTTGGCTGGTGAAAAAAGTTTGGTTCGATCCCTTATGGAAACAACTAGTCTCTCATGTAGGCGCCGCCAACTGTGCCAAATGATTCACATGCTCATTAACAGCACAATGTGTGTGTGAGTCAAGTATGATTCAATCCATGTAAGGAAGCAGCCAAGTAATTATATGCTGTGTGCAAACAAACACACAATCCCCCTACCAATTCATATCCCCTCGTACATCCCATTACTCCCATTCCAAGCTCTGTCTCTGTCTGTCTCACAAATTGTCGCTGGTGTCTTCCAAAGGAAATGTTTTTTCACAATGATTTTCACTACTGAGCACACACACATTCAGTTTTACTCTAACCTTAACCACAACCGCATCATGCCTAATCTCAAACCTTTATCCAAAACTTTAATGTTTTACCTTCTGGCAGCCAGCTTTGTGTCTCCACAATGTGAGTAATACAAGTGCACAATCACCCTAAAACATGCGTGCACACACAACCATATGCACACACACACACAAAGCCTGCCGTTACGAGAGCTGCCACAGGGAACAGAATGAAAACGAAAGCCGAGCATGGGAGACGTGAGGAGAAAAAAAGGAAAAAGAAAAGAAGAAAAAAAATCGAGGGAGGAGAAAAGCCCATGTGGCAGAGGGAGATTCTCATCTTCACTGAAATCAGCTGATCCCTCCCTCCACCGCTTCAGTTTTCTTTCTTGCATCTCTCTTTTCTGTCTCTCCCCTTCCCATCCCTCCCTGTCCTCTGTCTCCCTCTTTATCTTCCTCCTTCCTACCCTTATCTTTTTCCTCTATTTCTCTCGCCACCTCCCACTCTACCTATCTCCCTCTACTTTCTCCTCCCTCTCCTCCTCTCTCCTACTCCCCCCTTTTTCTCTCGATCTCTCTCTCGGCTTCCACTCTTTCGTATTATCACTCTCTGTATTCCACCTCCCTCATCCTCTCTCTGTCACAGTGGGAGATCTGCAGGCAGACAGAGGCAGCATTCACTAATGTTACTATATTTGACAAGGCACACACACACATATTCTCCTGCCACATGCACGACTGCACACACATACGGAGGAGAAGAAGGGGAGGTAGGTGCACAAACACACACACATACACACACACTCACTCACACACACTAACACACACACATACACACACAGACACACCGGAAAGGCAGCCCTCAAGTGCAGATGCATGGTTAAACACACACACACACACACTCCCCGACGCGTGCTGAGTGCAGGAATCACAAACATAGCGACACACAGGAGGGCTACCGCGTGACGCCAGCAACCTAACGCCACTCTCTCTCTCTCTCTCTCTCTCTCTCTCTCTCTCTCACATACACACACACTCCGTCTCCCTCTCTCTCTCTCTTTCACACACACTCACGCCTCTCAGACACACACGGCAGCACACGAGCCAGTGAGCAGGACGGCGCTGGACGTATCATTCATATAGGGAATAGATCCGAAGAAAAGGATTAACTATCTCCATCCCTCTCCCTCTAAGGACCTTATCCTCTCTTCCCTCCTCTTGTGTCTCTAAGCCTCTCTTCACCTCGTTTTTTTTTTTCTACAATCCCTCCTTTTTTTCTACTCAATCCCTCCTTTTTCACAATTCATTGGTGGTTTGAAGAGAAGCTTGGGGGGGGGGGATTGTCTCTATACAGAAAGAAGGATTATTCTTACGTTATTCATTTGGCCAGGATCTTGAATGTATGGATTTCTTTAACTGAAGAGGGGTCAGTTTTTCTTCGATGGTTTGCCCTGTGAGAGATTTTTGATTTCTTTTTTAATTTTTAAGATATTTTTTGGGGGGGGATGGCTGAAGGGAGAAAACAATAAGGCTGTTGCTGTCTGAGATTATTGGTGAAAAGGTAAGTCTGTTTGTGGTGCTAGTTCCCTTTTCCTCACTCACACACGCACACACACAGAACCACACACTTCATTTCAACGTAACTGTTCCTCATCTCATTTTACGACCAGGATGAAAGATGTACTATGTCACACAAAGTAGACTGCAGACAGAGACAGACTTACCTTTTTTTTCCCCCGACAAACAAATTGGCAATTTCGATGGGGCCAAAGGTGCACACTGTGAGGAGGTGGATGCTGAAAATGTCAGCCCCTAACCTGTTTCCAGGATACACACAACACGCACATTCACAGGAATTTTTGGGCTGTGGTTTTGGGGCAAAGCTTGCAGAGGTGGGCAGTGGGAGAAGATGAAAGCACCATAGTTCATTCACACACAGGTATGGGCATATGATTCATGTGAGGTTCAGTTTGACAGGAGTGTTCCTTATAACTAAATCAATAAAGAAGTACACAGACTTAGACAGACAAACATAAACTCTCCAAGAAACACAAGTGATCTAATTTTTTGACATAACCTGCAGGGCATAAACAGTAAACTGTACTGATGATCTTATATATTTTTTGTTAAACTTTTGATATGGACAGTAGGGAATATTATTGGGGACTGCTTTTTTCCTCCTGCCACAACTTACTTGACTTGTAAAAGAAAATAAAGCCTTACAGAAAGTCCTTGTGTGCTTATACCAAACCTCCTGATTTTAAGGGTCCAGCATAGCTAAGGTTAATACAGTAGGCTATACTGTATTTATAGGGATCTTTTGTAGCATGACTAATACTAATATACCAAATGTACCACCCATAGATGTATTAAAAATTTCATGAGCAAAAAAGTGCTCACATAGCGAAAATGCCCAAAAAGTTTCCATTCCATGCCAATGCAATGCATTAGTGTCTTTCTCTGGCTCTGCCTTAGTGACTGAATACAAATGAAACAAAATAAAATCTTTATACAGCCATTGGCAGCTTTTAAGCATATATTAGGTATAACCGCTAAAATATTGGGAATCTAAAAAAGTTTTGCACAGAAAATGTTTTGCAGTCATTTATTTTGTGATGGATGTGTATGGCAAGAAAATGTCTCTAAACCCCAGGGTGTCATGTGACCTGCACTATAAAAAAAATGGCTGTGAAATCCATGTAATGTACTGTGTTTCTGCACAGTTAATTACTGTGAATATTTTTACAATATAGTACTGTGTATCAGGCCTAGAAAACACAATAATCAACATGATACTGCAGAAATCACAGTAATCAACACACTACTATAGAAAATCAAAGATTTTCTACATTATGCTACTGTAGAAAATCACAGTAACCATTTTACCACTGTAGAAAATCACTGTAAACAGTATGCTACTGTGGAGAATCACAGTAATAATCCCACTACTCTAGAAAATCTACATGTAGGTCAGACTTTGGTCACGACACCAAAACTGCTGCACATCACAGTGCTACAGTATCTCTGGGGGCTTGGTGCAGTCCATCACTGACATACCCCATATAAACATGGCTAAGAATAATACACAAGATGTAACCTCAGTGGGGATCTTTGCTTAACATAATGATAATATACTGATGTCTTCTGAGATACCCGTACTATCAGTATTGTACAATTAAGGATTTGCTCCTTTTCCCTTTCTTGAGGGCTTCAGGAAAAAAAGCAAAAATTTGATCCAAACTAGGTAGAATACTTCATATACAAATTATTTTAACTTGAATAAAGCAATGTGGGTTTTGCTAGAGATTTAATGTGATTATTAATCATTGCAATAATACTTTATTGATAGTTTTATTTAGTTGGCTTGCATCTTTCTTCCTTCCTAAAACCTTTTCAACCTCAGTCTGATGATCAGTGTGTAGTGTGCTGCTGTCTTTATCTTTATCTCTTAACTAGTAAAACACTTTATAGACACTAACCTTGCTTTAAAAGGGTGTGATATTTGATTGATTAACTTGCAAGAGTTGCACTCTGATTATATGATGAAGCAATGAGTGTGAGACATACTCCACCCAAATGTCCTCAAGGCTCTTGTGCCGCGCTACATTAGCTACCAATTAATGGCAAATTCTCTGAATATCCTCCTAGTAATGTACATGCATTCAAAAAAGAAAAAAAATCCTGTAGAGAATAATAATGATAAGTGACTAGCTCTATGGTTAGTGTAGCAGTTTGACATGTCTACTGCTAACATGGCTAACACCTCAGACCAGTCTGACAGCTTATTGACAGCTTGCTTATTATTTTCAACACACAAGTCTGAACACTCAAACTTGTGGCATTACTGATGCACTTGACAAAATAGCAAATTTTAAAATTGCACATATGACCCTTTTATTCCCAATAAGTGGATTCTTGTTTGGTGTGTGTTCAGTAAAGTGTATTTTCCTACAGTACTTATTGATACTATACTAAAATGCAGAATAATTTTACATTTTGGTGAACTAATAAAGATAAAGAATACATTATCAGTAAGAATGCAATGAATCATAACATGGTATATAATTAAATTGCCAGGTCTAAATGTCAATGTAGTTAAATTAAAATTAGCTGCCAAATTCTATTCCCAGTGAAAGCAGAACTGACCATCTCAACCCCTTCAGCCTGTTGCCTTTTCTGTTTTGCCAGAGCTTTGTCTTGGATTAAAACCTGTTTAAATTTGACCTTGACTTGGTCTCAGTATCATAAAATTTGAAGTATGCTATCATACCAGTATGTGCCTGACATATGACCTGTACGCTATGAATGTATGTGTATGTTTGTCTATCATTTGTGTGTTTTTGGACACACTCCTACAGCGTGCGTGTGTATATGTACGGTATGTCTGCACACATACGCCACATGCACGTGTAATTATATATCTGTACATATTTTTGCACCACGTGCCTGTCAACGCTTATGCGGCTGTATTTATCAAGCTATCCTCATGTACTTAAGTGTCTGTGCATTTGTATGTGTTTGTGTGTGTGTGTGTGTGTGTGTGTGTGTGTGTGTGTGTGTGTGTGTGTGTGTTTGTGTTGTGTTGCCCCAATCTCTCCCCTCTCCTGTGTAAGAAAGCCATTAAAAATTGATTTAGGAAAGCTTGGCTGCCTCTCTCTGCCTTTGTTAGCAATCTGCACTGTTACACAGACAAACACACCTACACAAATACACACACACACACGCAAATACAGGACCATACAACAGCGAGCATGCACTCACTTATTATGACTTTTTTATTCCTTTTTTATCTCTATTGTTAATGTGGTTAATCTGACTTTGATAGACCCATTAACAAGGCTTCAATTAAACACAAGACAACTGTCAAATGTTTGTGCGCGTGCGTGTGTGTGTGAGTGTGTAGAGGAAGTAAAGGGTAGAGCTGAAGGTGAATGATTGGATTGGGTGTGTTTACAACTCTGATGTGATTCATTCAGGCGCCACATACCCACACTCAAACACACATGCCGACTCACACACACACGCGCACCTGCCTTTCCACATGAATAGTCGTCCTTGTGTGTGCAGGTGGGTTTCCATTTGGTGGCAAATTGAACAGAATTCCAGCCATATTGATTAAAAACTATTAGTCAAGCCAAGTAGGCCTGTCATAAAAAGATGAAATACCTTGAAACACAGGATAAATTGGGCAAATCGGACAAAGATGTCCTCACATACAAATGCTTACACACACACACACTCCTGTAAGAGTAAAGCAAGATTTAAGCATCTCCCTCAAAGTGTTTTGGTGGTCTTGTAGTATGCCTCCAACGTAGGAAGCAAGTGATTTAGTGCTGACTAACTCATTGCTTGTTTTAGCAACAACACAACACTGAATGGCTGTGTTTTACATAATCCAGCTATTGTGCATATTCATTATATACCTGAAGTAATTGTCTTTACACTCGTTCATCCACTTAGTTGTAGGGAGACAAGACAAGATGGGTATAAAATACAAATTCGTCTAGCTACTGTAAACAAGATTACTGAGCCATTGAAGCAACATATACCTCAAGTAATCATGTTTACATCCTTTTATTCGCTTTATGATAGAGATCAATGATCTTGGCGGGAAAGATTGCACTGAAAATGGCTTTTCTAGATCACAAAATTTTCTTCATCTTGCTTCTTCACTATCACTAAAGCAAAAGCAGCCCAAGATGACCAATCACGGTGGTTTCTACATGTTATCTCTGTGTGTCTGTGTGTGGTTAAATTTTTGAGGAAATGCTCGTCAAGGCTCTGCACGAAGCCTCTGCAACACCCTGCGGAGTATAAGTCCGGCTTAAGTGTGGACAGAAAGCCATTAGTGGAATAAACAGAATGAAAATAGGATGGAAAGATGAGAGAAGAGGAGAAAAGAGGAGCGCAGAGGAAGGGAGGATGAGTTACTCGATTCCCCAACATGCAGGCCACTTTGACACCAAAGTATTTACACGTGCGTGTGAACGAATATGTGCAATGGGTGCCTGTGTAGGTTTTGGCTGCCCCTATGTCCAGGTCAAATTGGTAAAAAAAGCTTGAGCTGAGAATAGCCTGACAGACCACCCATTTAACATGCTGGGCGAACACTAACATGTGGCTGCAGTGGTGACATAATGCTACAACTTCAATACATCACTTTAAGGATGATTTCAGCGTGGTTTCAGTTTCTGATACGTCTTGTACATTTTTCACTGCTTAAATGTTCATTCTACATCTCTCTTGGAAAATGGCGTGGGAAATACATTCACAATGCTTATAGGGTGACAGCTGAGATGAGAAAGGAGAGATTGTTTCAGTTTCTGCCTATAGCATAACACATTGCTCTCTGGTCAAAATGCTTTCTTCCCCCGAAATACATCAAAACAAACATAAACAAAGCCATGAATCATTTGACATATGGCCAACACGCAAATCAAAGCAAAACGCTTACAAGATTTACAAGGCAGTCCAAAAGCTAAAACAGGAATTAAAGATAGATTTAACAGAGTTATTGCTTGGAATCACCACAAAAATAATGACTTTGATGAACAACTATGACAAATGAGCAATAGTATTCATTTCAGTATGTGAAGAACCCATCAGTATAGTAGTATAGTAGAATTTTTTTAAAAACAGCCCCACATTACACACCACACATCAGACTGAAAAAGGAAAACACGAACATCTTGAAATCTGAAGAGAATCTTCCCGAATTCTTCCATTTTTCATCCGCGCTGTTCTTCTGAATTTTTCAAATGTGCTCATTTAAAAAAGAACAACTGAAATTTCCCAGTAGAACCTAGCTAATGTGCCTTTAATCACATGCAGGAAATCCATCTGCTGAATATCCCCCGTACGTGCCTCTGTTCTTTTGTAAAGCAAAGAAAGAGGGCCATCGAGCAAGAGATGGGGAAGGGGAGGGAACAGAATACAGAATATTGAAAGATGAAGCCCCTAAAAAAAAGAGAAAAGACAGACAGGGGAATAGACGGTGGAGAGAAGAAGGGGAAGTGAGATATGAAGAGGTGGATATAAAGAAGGAAGGGAGAGAGCTGTGAGATTAGACAAGTGTTTTATATTTTGTTCAGTGTCTGACAGGTACTAATAGCAATAATGATAACACAAATAGCACCACTGGGGCGCATATATGTACACATACACACACTCGACACACGCGCCAAAACACACAGGGGATTGTGGAGGAGAATTTTAATGTCCTGCCTGTTTACCCATCGGACTTATTTTTACCTCCCCTCCCCTTCTGGCATTTCCTGCCTCGCCTATATTTTCCTTTTATGCTTTCATCACTGTCCCTTTCTCTAAACCTCCTTCACCTCTTATTTCACCTCCTCTGCTCCTCTCCTTTCCTCCAGTTTCCACTACCTCATATATAACCAGTTGTAAATAACTTACTGACACTCTGAACAGACTGACGAGTGTTGCTTATGGAAATGACTGCAGTCTGTTTGTCCATCTGCTTGACTATATTTTTTCATCATCAATCAGTCCACACATTCACTTTTTCCTCCTACTACTGTAGATTAAAATGTCTATTCAAGGGCTTCAGGTGCAAATTTCCATAATCATTCTACATGCATCTACAAATAATTGCAAAGCTCCATTCAGCTGGATGGTAAAATGAACAGTGTAGATTAAAAACCTGCTCGTGTTTCTGACTTTTCCCCACAAACAGCTAACGTTTTAACAACAGCTTAATCTGATTAGTGCGAAATTTCACACACTGCTGATTGGGTTTTGATGATACTTTGGGAAAAAAGACGCAGCGGCACTCCAGCGTTTTTATTTATTTAAATTACACTGATTGGCTCAGGGGGATGAGAGTCAACAGCGCGCATCAGTCATGTGGTATTGAGGTTCTGACATGTTTCTTCCCGTGGTAATTTCCCACTCGTAAAACCTATTTTCACTGTAATGGCTCATCAGTGACAAGAATCTTTTTCAGAGCATTTGGGATATGTTTCATCACGCTGCTGTCAATGTTTTTCCAACACTTTTAATCAAGAAAAAAGTGGATTTATGTCTACTTTTGCTTGTCTCTATTAGTCCATTAGTCTAGATCTTAGATCTTTCCGTCATTGACAAACAAAATGAACTTAAGCACAATATTCGCAATAACTTGTTTCTTTTGCACCGCAATTTTCAAAGATGCCTGATGATGTTTGGTCTCTGCACTAAAAGGACATATTGGATCATTATCCAAGATGTTTTCTATGACTGTGGCATACAGAGCTATCTAATGGAACTTGTAGTCCAGTAGCCTGATAGGAACTCATGAAGATTTCTTTTATTGAGATAATTTGTAGATTTTTTAAACAGATTTACTGCGGAGGACCATATGACATTTACCAGATCTCCTTTATCGAATCTGTCAGACACCACTATCCCCAAAACCTTAGACTTTCAAGAACCCGGTGTGCTCTCGAGGTGACTCAGTTTTCTGTTGTTACCTTTACTTATTCAGCGAAGAGTTTGAAGAGTCTCCTGTCTCTTGCTGCCTTGCTCGAGGGTAGTTAGGCACGATACTGCCATGTCTACTCTCTCTTCCTCTTCAAGCTACAGTACGTTCTGCTTTTTCTCCCTCAATTTCTGTTTCTGTCTTCCCAGCTTATGCTTTTATCTTTCCCTCTCCACCTTTTCTCTCCCTCTCACACCCCTCTCGCTCTCTCTCTCTCCGTGTCATTCTCGCTTTGTCTCTCTCTGTGTGTCAGTCTCTGTGCCAGACAGTACCAGTAGGGGGTCTGTCTGTGGGAAAGGAAAACTGATTGTGTAAACTGCCAAAGACACACACATTTATTATTTATGCCCATGAAATACCAGGGGGCTGTTTATGATGCTTGCACACGCACATGCACACACACACACCCACAAAAGCAAAGGTCCAAACACAGGCATAAATTTATGCAAGGTAGCCTGCACACACACACACACACCATCCTGCTGCTTTAGTCTATATTGCTTTTCATCTTTATAGATTTGTGTGTCCGTGACACTATCTATACTGTGTCTCACTTCTTTTTTTTTCTCTCTCTCTCTCTCCTCAGGTGTTTTGGTGAAGCTTTTTGCAGTCGCCGCCCTAGTGGAGGCTGCAGGCATGGCGGCTTGACGCCCCATAGCCCCGCCCCTCCGACAGAGGAAGGCTGCAGAGCTCTGTGTCATGCCCCAGCACACGCACCCCCCTGGGGGCATCGGCCTGCCCCCATCCAGCACCGCTGCCAACCACTTGGCCAGACCTGGTGAGTTGACGAAACGAGAGGCAGATAAAAAAAAAAAAAAAGATGAGAGCGATAAACAAAAACTGACTGGAGGAGATGAAATAAAAGTGCTCTGTTCCATCTCAACTCTGCTCTATTTGATTATCATCTATTGTACTCCTAACTACACATGAAACTGTGTTTTGACAGCTGCTAATGTTAGCAGGCTCAGCATACTTGAGCACACACACAGGAGGATGAGGGCATAGAGCATGCTGTGGCCACGTGCCAAGTCCCTCAGTGAAATGCCACATTACTTTATGTATTAATACAGCCAGCAGTCTGCAGACACAAAGCAGAGAGGGCAGAGAATGATGATGGGGAGACCTATAGGCTGTTTTCTTTCCTTTCCCTTTTCCCTCTCACATTCTCCCCCTTTTTACTCTCCCACTTTTCTCTTCTCATCTCCTTCACCTGTCTCCTTCCTGCTCCTCCATGTTTCCCTGTCTCTCTCACCTCACAATCTCTCTCTCTCTTCTCCCATCGCATAGCACGGATACGCTCAACAAAAAGCCATCAGAAGTCGGGTGGCATAGCAACAGATATGACAGCTGTATGCACATGAGCGTGTGTTGTGGATTAGACAGTGGCAAGGACAGATTCCGGTAACTTCCTCAGCTAACAGGCAAACAAGAGAGCTTTTTCTCTCTCTCTCTCTCTCTACATGTGTGCGCATCATTCTCTGTTTTGTTATACATCTAATATGACATAAGCACAAGCAGGAAATTAACGGCTTTAAACAAAAAAAAAAGAGACAAATATGATATGAGAAAATATGGATCTTTGTATTCCTGTTGGAGAGGTATTATTGTTCCTGAGGTGTCTGGCAAAAACGCCCCCACAAACTGCTGTGTAACACCGGGGACACTAAATAACAGGGCGACACTATCTGTCAGAATCTCCCCACACCCACACAGCACCTTTAAGTCCTTCATCCGGGCCACTCCGCTTCCCTCCGTCTCCAACCCAATACCTCTACCTCGTTGTTTCTGTCTTCACCTGTCTACCTTTTGTCAACCTTCCCTCCATCTCTGCATTCAATTTAGTTCAGTCTAACTGCATTAACTGTGTCTGTTTATTTTGTGAACTTTTATTGCTATAAATATTAGATTAATAGTATTGCTAAAATCTTTTAGGAATAGGAATTCATTAAAAATGCTCTGCGTCAGTCTCAGAGTCTCTTCCGTGCAATTGCATAATTGAATGTAACACTCAGAATATTGATAAAACAGTCTCTCTCTCTCTCTCTGTCACCCCAATTCAATTTTCTTTATTGACACATATGCATTATTAATATTGCCAAGCATTTGTAGAACAGGTGTTTTCCTCTCTCCTTTGTTCTTTCTCTGTCTCTCTGTATTCATCTCGCAAAGCTCGGGCGCTCTCTGATCTCTGCTGTTACTCCTCAAGATCCACATGCACGTACTCATACACACACAAAATCACTGAAAGATGCATAGAATGGCAGGAGAGAAGGCTGAGCATCCCATCAAATCAAAGAGTTTCAGCGAACAAACATGTCAGAATAATACGGTGTTGAGAGTTCAAATCATCAAGGTTGTGTTCTCTTCAAATGTTGATAAAGTTCATTTGAAAAAGGAATTTGACAGACAGAGAGGACACAAAAGATATGTTTCCAGCCAATATGTTGGTAATTTTTTTTTAAGTGTTGAAAAAATCAAAGCTGTGCTTTCATCAGCTGGGTTAGAGCAAGAAGCTCTCTGAGTGACACAGAACAAACAAGGAAAATGGGAAGAATCGTTCAGGAATTGTTATTGTTCTTCAGTGTCAGCTAGTGTTGGTCATATTTCCAACTAATGTGGAGAACTATGATGGAGGTGTGTAACCTACATGGGAAAGGTTGTGGAGGATGTTTTATGAGTGTTTTCCAGTGTTCAAAGCTACTTTTGAAGTGTTGTGGCTGAAAGTAAATTCTGTTAAATTCTGTTGTACCAAATGATCAATAAATGCATTTCCAATGCAGTTTATTGCATAATTTCTTTGCCACCAAAAACACATAGTATAGTGTTCCAAGGACATATTCTCAATATGACTCAGCGTCTCCCCATCCATGCAAATTTCAAAAACAAATTATTGTGCTGAAAGGGAACCAATTAAGAAATTGGAACCCCTTTATAAGGGGTTTATATATAAGTTGTAACAAGTAGCTTGTTAACAAATGCTTTATAAGCCATGTTTAAGAATAACTTAAAAACTCTGGCATGTTTATTCTTTCTTTTTGGTAATAATTCAGTTATAAATGTTGATAATCAATTGATAAATAGTTGTAGCTTTCACACTTTCTAATAAGACACCAAGTCTGCAGAATATACATGTTAAGTTGTTAATAAATGGATTTTGTCCAGATGCTGCAGGTAAGTAGTCCATTAGGGGAGGAAAAAGAAAAGTGTCCTGCAGGAGGATAACACCAACCAAAAGTTGCTCTGACTAACTGATCTATAAAGCATAAGTAAAGGATTTATTAATCATTAAGTTTAATTAAAACTTACAAACCCTTTATAAAGAGTAAATTATTCGAAAGTGGTACCAAACAATCATGAAACTGAAAAGAAAAAAAGCTGACAGGGTGAAAAAAGGCTTTTCTAAGTGAAAAAGACAACACAATCTCAAAAAGAAACTGGAGGGGGAGAATATAAAATGTGAGTGACACAAATATGGAGACAGAGTAAGTGAGAAAAAAAAATGGAAACAGTAGGGAGCAGAGAGGAGGAAGAAGAGGGATGGGAGATCAAAGAGGTGCAGCGAAAGAGAGAAGACAGTGAGGAAAAAGAAAGGATGAAGGAGGAGAGGCGAGAGAGGAGAACAGAGAGGTCTATGAGCGACACAGAGACCATATGGTGCCTCCAGGCCCCCACGATCCCAGCAGACTGTCTCATCTGACACGACACACACATACATTTGCACACAACACAGGCATGAATCCATTCCTATACTCACTCACATAAACACACACATGCTGATCTGACCGCACTGTGTGTGTGTGTGTTTGTGTGAATGTGTGCGCATGTGTGTTTATGCACCTTGTTGCAGCCCCAAACAAAGCCGGCAGATTAACTGACCACATAGCTTCTAATCAAAAGAGAAAGTGACACAGAGAGAGTGATGGACGCATTGAGGATTTGGCTTTGAATGAAGATCTAATACGCTGACTGAGGTTAAAACATTTGGTTTGGACTGGAGCCATAATAGAGTGACTAAGGTTGGAGCATAATACTTGGAGTACAGCTGTAATACAGAGCAGTGACTAAGGGAGTAGCATCAGGTTTGGAGCAGAGCCACAATAGAGGTAAACTGGCTGTAATTCACTGAAAACTACATTTTTCTCCACCTACAGCGGCTATCAGGTTGTTAAATTGACTTCGGTCAGCTTTGGGAATATAATAAAAAAACAAATTCATCACTGCATGGTTGGTAGGTGGTGGCACTTTTCAAACCCTGCTGAGATGCTGGGTTTGGCAAGAAGCTACTGCGGCGTGGCACAGCGTGTGTATGTGCAGCATTAGGTTTGGAGCAGAGCCTGATCCCTTCACATAGTGTTATATGAGACTTGGAAATAAATAGAAACTGGAATGACAGCTCGTTGGCAAACAATCCAAAGCATCTGGTAAATTAAAGTATGTAAGCAATGGGTATTTTAATGTTATTGACAGTTATTTTGAGAGGCACAGATTGCAGGTACTAACATCAGTTCCCCAAAGAGTAAACTTTTCATGACATTTTCTCAATTTTTCACCATAAACATATGTCCTTTCCTCTTTTTTATATGCATACTCTTCCATCATATTGTACACGCCTTTTCTAGGAACATAGGCACATTATCATCTGCTGTCAGATTACTGTGCCTTTGACCCCTGACCTCCTTATCAGCGGTAGCTTGTAATGTAGGTAATTTAGAGGTTAAAGTTCATTATGTTGCTGTGGTGACTGGCTGTCAGCGTGGCTATGAGCGCCATGTAGGAGTTAGAAGATTTCTACTGCTGAGGTGACCTTGTGCTATCTCCAGCTGTGTAATATCCATACAGAAATTCGTTCGCACATGCCTGCCAGCACAGGACACAAGGTTTATCTCCCCTTTCTTCTTTTTTGACCATAGTTTAGTTTAGGTCAGGTAAGGCAGGAATGTGCCAGGTGAAGTGTACAAATACACGGTACTGACCCGCTTTCACTCACAAGGTCATTGGCAGGGATAAATCTGGATAATCCACCACACCACAAACGGCACCACTCCAGTTCAGCACTTTGCAAACGATACTGATACGGTACACTCGTAGCAGGTGTGGTATGGATCCAGCATGAGGCTGATAAGCTACCATGATCATAGCAATGCCCATTCCTGACAGAAAATAGTACTATACTCAACAAGTAATCATAGAAAATGGCTGATAATGGTCCTAGATAATACAGCCATTTGAGATCTGCTCAATCTGTCTTTGCGAACTCCAAATGAGCCACTGAAAAGGGCAACTATATATGTATCTACGTATATGTATCTATCTATCTTTGTATCTATCTATCCATCTATCCTTTCAATTTCCACTTTCATTTTGAAAACATATTGGCATGACTGTACATAAAACAGCAAAGTAGATAAATAAAAGAATCATAAAACCACGGCATTTAAACCACACCATGACTACTGTCTCTCACACATTGTGAGTATGTCTGTGTGTATGTGTGTGTGTGTGTGCTTTGGATCAATACCATCTGTCTATCCGTCCTCCTGAAGAGTGAGTGGGCATACATTATGACCTGTCACGAATCTGAGACTCCAAGAATCTATTCTATTCTGGTCACACTGATGCGGATGTGACATCAAAAAGCCAAGCGTCCTTCATTTTCTCTCCAAAATTCTGAATGTATCCAGCCTTGGACTGCGGCCCAGTCGAGTGGCCAGTACAAAGCAATGACACATCCATCAGAGAGATGATGTTAGGGTGAAATACATAGCAATTACAGTGGATGCGCTGATGCGGGCCTAAGATTATGCTTTAGGGATAATTTGTTTTCCATCACTTCTTTCCCCTTTGTCCCTTTCCCTTTATCTGTCCCTCTCTTTGTCTTACCTGTCAATCTGGCTAATTAATAGCCACTTCCACAAAAAAAAACAATGTCACTGCATGTCATACACTCCCATGGGCCACACTGTTGTATGTGTGTGTACGTGTGTGTCACAACAAATTGATACAGATAGCATGAATTAGAGAGGCAGATCAGCCTACACGTTACCCACTCACCCCTCCAAGTCAAAATAATGATTCTGTCTTACCAATGTAGAATTCATCACAGGAGAAATGGACACTGAGGACAAGGGCAGAAAGAGTGGGAGGTGGAGTAATGGAGAATGAGAGAGGGACAAAGGAAAGAATAAAAAGGAAGGGGGAAAAAAGAGAAAAACCAAGGTAGAAATAGAGAGAAATAATTGGAAGTAATCACACAGGAAGCTAAGAAATAATGTTTAAAAATCAGGATTTTGGAGAAAAAGGCTAATCCAGCATTTCCTCTCCTCTCATCACACTGTCAGCAGGAGTACAGCCTAAACCCCTACACTCTGTTCCTGCTTATCCGTGTTTGTGTGTGTGTGTGTGTGTGTGTGTGTGTGTGTGCGCGCGACCATGACTTCCTGTGTGTGAGTAAGCGATTATACACAGTTGTGCCTTGGAGTCAGGCAGAAACGTTGTGTGCGTGAGAGAAAGAGATAATGTGGGTTAAATGACGGGATTTGATGTGAAACACAAACTTCTCTCCCTATGCCTCCTTTCTTCGCTTCTCTTTAATATTGTCTACAGCACTCGGTTGCTACGGTAACACAGCGTTACCTTGTCAGCGCTGACATAATGTGGTGGCACTGCTGGGACTATGATATTATATGTGCATGTGTGTTGCGCATTCTTTTATATAGCTCTTATGCTAAGCCCTAGACAAAAAAAGCTATGCGTATATAGTGAGATTGCAGACTGTAAAGAGAGATTCAAACGCACACACACACACACAGACATTTAGTGGGATGTTTGTGTGTGACATGCACACACTGGCTGGCTATTTTCCATCTGCTGACTAAATGAGGTCTGGGGTTACAGTGGAGATCAGACATGTAACAGCCTCTGACAAATTACACAGACACTGCTGCTGTAGAAAAACAGGCTGTGAGTTGAGATAATATAGACGGGGGATTATACATCATAGATAATACATTATAAGACACTTTTACTCAAATTAATGACAGCGCTACTGTTTATTCATATGTCTCTTATTATAAACTTAGAGTAAGAGGAGTATATCCATCACAAATACCAACACAAATACAATTTGCCCACCTAAACGTTTTGTATCCTCACTTCAATTAAACAAATTGTAACTATGACGAATGTGTATATGATGACACTTTAATAATAAGCTATTAACATTATGACAACATTATTGCTACTACTTAAGGGGCACTTGTTGAATATGAAGAAGACTGGCCTGTTGATGCAAGTTAATCAAGCTTCATTATATTTACAACATTAGATGACAACTAAAATAATTTAAATGCTACTGTAAAATAGAAGATGAGAAGTATCTTGAATGTTGAGCAAATGATTGTTTTCATTAACAATTAACCTGGCAATTTTTTTTCCACTTAATTGATTTGTTGTTTAGTCTATATAAAATTGACGTCAAATAGCAAATTGCTTGTTTTGTCCAATTTATAATCCAAAAACACACATAACTGTATGTTAGTCAAGTAGTTGATGAAATATTTCCATGTAACCAGGAACAGATGCTCATTTTCACTCCGCTTTTTCTCATCCATGCAAATTCCAAAAACAAATACAAGTTGTGGTGAAAGGGAGTGAGATGGAGTAAAGAAACCGATTAAGAAATTGTTACCCTAAGTCACCTATAAAGGTTTTATAAGTTGTACCAAATAGCTTATCAGTGGTTCACAAATGCTTTATAGATGTGTTATAAGCCATTTTTCGGAACGACTGTTGGCTTGTCATGTTGTGAAAAACTAGCTGTAAAAAATATTCAGTTTACAATGAGATCAAACACATATACTTTCAAATCTGGCACCAGCAAATGTTTGTTTGATTCATGTGCTAATGATTTCAGCACAACTGTTTTTTAAGCCAGCCTACAATTTCTCCCTCTGAGGGCATACAGGGGTTGTTATCTTATCTACGTGCATGAACACTGTAACGTTGTATCGGGTAATGTATCAGGTATGGGGAGTCACAGGAGTCAAATCTTAACTCTGCAGCAGGATAGACGTGGGTCAGACTCTTGTCTAGCGGACCGTGTGAGACATTAAAGAAATACAGGCAAGTTTAGTCTGGCGCATGGAGGACAGCTGGTCGTCCTCGTAATAAGATAGCAGGGAGTCTGTCGCTTACATGGAAAACAGCTTGGCCCCTGGTAACATGCGACTAGGCTCAGTAACAGAAGTGCCTGTGGTGATGACATCATAGCTGGGTCCAGTGTCACCCAGGGGCCCCTGGATATAAATTTACAGACAGCTGAGGCCCCAGAGTTGTCAAAAGGTGTCGTCTAGGAGACGCTGTTAAACATCACGTGTTTACAGCACAACAAGGGCCATATGATACCAGAAATTAGTCTAGGAGTGTGCCTATGAAAGTGAAATTATAATATTATATAACAATTTTATTAAAAAACTCTAAGTATGTGTGTGTGTGGATTTATGTTTGTGTGTCAGTATAATACCATAATCCTGCAACTTTGTACAGATAGAGAAACTAAATAGGCAGGAGGTACTGCAAGACAGCCAGACAAGACAAGACACACACACACACAACCTGACAGTTAATTATCCTATTTCAAAGATTACCTATGACTAATATCTCAGTAGCACCCTTCACAACTTCAAACACACACACTCACACACACACATACACACAGCTGGCTAAAAGAAAGCCAGACTTCCTTGGAGAGGATATATCCTCCAACCAGGCAGTATCATTTTAAAAAATAGCTCCAATCATAATGAACTTAAATGTGTAATTATAAATTAACAAAAGAGCTTGAAAAAAATCTCATTATCAAGAGAAATCCTTCAGTGTTCACTTACTATCAAGAATCTGCCTTCGCAAAATAAATTATATTTTTGCTTCACAATAATATAAAAATCAACTATATGAGATAAAGACAGTAAGAAAGCCAAATGATCAATAATATTGTTCATTCCTGAAGAGCTGCCACTTCCAAGCACTAGATTGTTGGGGGTCTGATGGGTAATATTGCTTAAGGAGTTGTCTCAGACGTCTTGCTGTGATCAAACAGGAACATCTTGTTGCATTTTAATGTCGTTTACATTTGCCTAAAAATGTCAGCACTTTCACGGCATGTGTTCAGGGATTCTTATAAAAGATTCAGATTGAAGTCTGTTTGGACTGAATTAAACTGCACAGAACCACTTACACTTATTTGGACAGAACCTCCATATCCTCCTCCTGACTATGGCAGAATGTTTTCTTCCTGGTTTGGCTGCATGGAGCGCTACAGAACAGAGAGAGGATTTGGAGCAGCTAAAATAAGCCAAAACAACAACCACCTCCTCCACGAGAGCAGCTATAACCACTCATAAATGTTGGAAGATAGGCTTCAGCACTGAGGGAGGGTGGGCTGATGGAAGGGGGTGAGGGGGAGTTACAGTAACAGAAGGAGAAGAGAGGAGGGGGTGGTGGTGGAAGACGGAAATGAGAAGAAAAAAAAATATGAGAGTGGAGAAAAATACCTTTGCAACAGCAAAAAAGCCCATTTTGACCACAATTTGAAATTTTATGAGAGGGAAGCTGCAAAGTAAACACAATCTCTCGCCCCATGTCACCCCCTCTCAGTTGTATAACAGTGCTTCTACCTCTGAGCTACATTGTCCTCACAAATCTCCCGCACTAGTCTAACTTTTCAAACAGCTCCAACCTGTTATGGCAAATTCACAGTCACCGTGCAGCAAAATCCTTCTAGATTCCCACTTGAGCCGCTGCAGTGAGAGATAGGCCGTCTGAAGCATTACCACTACAAAGTAAGACGGCGCAGGACGCTTCAGGATACTTCAAAATCTCTCCTTTCATCCACTTATGGAGTGGAGTTAATTTTCCCAGAGATTAGGATTATACTGTAGGATGGAGCAGAGAGGATAACAGACACAGGAACAGGGGAGAGTTCACACACTCAGGGCCACAGCATCTGCTTTCTGAACCATCAAAAATGGGACACTGTCCTGTTTGAGGGAGGTAATGTTCTGTCTGTCTGACAGGTAAAAACGATGTCTAAGAAAAGATGCTGTTTCCAGACTGTTGTCAACATGAATGCTTAAAGCGTCTGTATAAAATATAAAATGTGGTTTCCAGAGGTTTAAAAAATATGGAAGCTTTTCATGTTTCAAGCAACAAGAATAAATTGGATAAATATGGATCAAAATATTCTGTGAATATCAATTTTTCTTTCAGAAGTGGCTTAATTGCACATTTACAATTAAAAATGATACTCATTATTACCTTGAGGAGTGGAGGGCCACACAGAAAAAAACATTACATTAGGATTAAATGAAATTACTGCAGCACTCTATTAGGACTGATTTTATTTTCTATTGTGGTTTGATTGCTGCTCTTGTGATTTGGATTGATTTTAATTCAGCTATAACTCACAATTAACAATGTGTAAGAAGTGTCTTTAGCACAGCTGTAGGTAATTAACTTAAATCCCATACCACTGCTGTAATAATTCAATAAATGTGAGTTTAATTAGTCAGTTTTTTCTACAATAATCTTGCCAGGTTTCAATTTCAGATTTAAAGGTGTTGGTTCAAAAGAGAACATGGGAGAACATCAACAAGAAGAGACTGCATCATTTTATCTGACTATTCTTTAGGTGGAAACAAGATAAGATTGTGATTATGCTCAGTAAAAAGACCAAACAAATAATCAGTTAATCAAAAAATAATAATAGGCGTATTATTTGATAATGAAAGTAATCATTAGTTGCAGCTCCTTGTTTAAACTGCAATATTGATAAGAAAACTAGATATTTTTGTGAAGCCGTTTAGCCCTCCTCTACATTCTGAATGTCTGATGCTTCATTTATCATTAACTATGTAGGCTCAAATTCACTGTTATTTTCTAGATCCTATTCTGGAAGTCTATTTACGAGCAGTTTTAAGGGAATAAAACATTACTGTATTGGGATGTACTGTATAAAGCATCCTCTCAATGCTCTCATTCGCTGGCTTTTACAAACTTCATATTTTATCAACGATGAGACACAGAGACCCTGAGGAGAGCCAAGTTAGTTTAGAAGAATTATGTGATTTTCATTACGCAATCACTCATACCATATCATCTGATTTTGTCTTTTTTTTAAGTTCTCACAATGTAGACCGGCAAATAAAGGGCTATTTCACAGGGTTTCATCACACTCCAGAGGCAGACGGTCAGCATGTGCGCTGAAACGGAATACTGTCCTGATTATGAAAGAGAAAATGAGAAAGCAAGCAAATGTAGAGAAAACCAGATAGAGAGAGAACACACAACAACAGAAAATGAGAGCGACAGAGTGTGACAAAAGACTATGGCACGCTGAGAAATAGATGCTAATAATATGCAGATGATGCAACTCATGGAATCGGTTGGTGAAGCAAAGAGTCGTGCAGGAAATAAAAAGTGCTGCGTCTGTGTCTGGAGTTTAGACGGAGTAGTTTTCTTAATATCATGCTTTGTTGGTGCTTAACACGCACGCACGCACAGGCGCACAAGCATATGTCCCCCCCCACACACACACACACATACACACATACAGTCGCACCTACACAATGAGATAAAGCGTAAGTCGGGGCTGAAGCCATTGGATGGAAACAAAGTCAGCGACTGTAACGAGACACTGAGGGAATACAGAACAGTGCTGAATGAAAATGAAAGAGAATGAGAAATGAGAAAGATAAAGAGACACAAGTGGGAGAGTAAGAATTTCAGAGTGGAGAGAGAGAGAGACAGATGCACAGAAAGACAGAGAGAAGCAAGTAAATATGAAAAGGAATGAATGAAGAGGCCTGGATTAGCAGATGTAAACAAAGAGAGGAAAGAGTGTAAAAATGATGAATGATGGAAAGAAAAAAAAATCTAAAAACAGACAACTAGGAGAACTTGAAACAGAATGAATGTGGAAGTCCAAAAACAGAGAAACAGAGATAATGAGTCGAAATGATGAAACGACTGCAGGAAAAAAACAATGAATTGAAAATGAAATAAAAACAGAGAGGATCTCCCTCATGAGTGTCACCAAGAGAGATGTGTTGTACACACCAAAAAGACAAAGACAAAGACAGATATACTCCCTCATAAACTACACACACACACACACACACACACAATTATAGCTTTTGAAATGGCTTTGTGACACAGTGAAGAATAGACTGCCTGCATGAAAATAACAATCAGAGAAGGCTAGAGACTCACACACTGACAAAATATTATTAGCAACTAGTCTGGCCATGTTTTGGTTCAGCAATGATCTTTAAGGGAAATTGTGTCTTATATTTTCATAGTTGAAATCTTCTCATGTGTTAGCAAAGACAAAATGATCAATTTAGAAATCTGCGCTTTCATGAAGTTGAAAAACCTCCATGCAAACATCAGGTCTTTGGCACAAATGGTGGAAATGGAAATTTCTTGTGTAATTTAAATAGGATATCAAAACTGCCTCTGGCATAAGACGGTATGTTGTAAAGCCTGTTTCCTCCATCTCCATTTCTGTTTTTTTTTTGCACTCTTTTGAATCTTTTCCACACTACTCAGCATGCATCCTTTAAATAACTGTAAAAGTCTCATTGACAGTAGAAAAAGTATATGTTCTGCTTTTCCTTATTTTACAAAAAATTCTCTGCAATCTTTGGTTTAATTTCCATCTAAAGTGACTCTATCTTTTATCCCATTCCTCTCTTTCTTCATTTGCTTATTTCTCTCGCTTTCCCTCCAGTCCCTCTGTTGTACTCCTCCTGATTGGTTTCCACTCTGAAAAAGTAACTCCAAAAAACTAATCAACCGCTGTTTCTCTCTCGCCTCCTCAAGTCTTCCTCTGTGTCCTCTGCCTCCTGGCGGCGCTGCTGCCCCCGGCCTCCTCCTGCCCTCCTCCCTGTCTCTGCTCCTCAGACGGCCTGGTGGTGGACTGCGGGGGCCGAGGTCTCTCCTCCCTGCCTCCTCTGCACCTCCTGCCTCCGGGGAGCCGCTCCCTCCTGCTAGCCAACAACAAGCTTGCTTCGCTGGGAGCCTCTGCCTTCGCTAACCTCTCCTCTCTGGAGGTCTGCGATCCATTGTTTATTGTGTCTTTGCTTCACAGTGAACATGTTGTAGGTTGTTCTTATGCTGTTGTTTACCGTGGCGTGTGCAGTGTTTTCTTCAATGACCTTGCACGATGAATCTCATCCAGGACAATAAGTAATATTTTTTATTGACTGTAGACAACCTCTGCTCTCAGTCCGAAAAGTTAAGAGTTTCAAGGTTTTACAGGGCCATCCACCATTAACAGATTGTGTGCAAAGCCCAGCCAAGTTGCTATTTAAAATAAAACAGCTAAAAATGATGGACAGTTTCTGTACTTGCCAAAAAAAAGATGGTTAAACCCTATTTCATTAGTCTCAATCTCTGGCTGCTGTTTACTTCCAATCTGAAATGCTATTACTTTTTGTTATTAAGCACATCAAATACCATGAATTAGTTCAATTCACAGTAAATGATCAGTCATTGATTAGTTAACTTATAGTAAATATATGGTACTTTATATCACTGCATATGAACCTTTTCAGGAAGATATGCCAAAAGTGAAAGAAATGAAACTGATTGATAAACTATTGATTGTAAAGCTGTAAAAGAAAAAGGAGCATCAGTTTAGGGTATAAAATGTGCATTAAAATCTTGCAGCAGTAAATATATTTTTTAAGATTCCCCCTTGCCTCCTTCTGCCTCGTGCATAAAATGTCTCAGAAAGAGGTTCGGGTATTTTTCCATTTCCTCTATGACTCATTCTCAATAACAGCAGCAGCTAAATGCCTACCATAAATTGGTATGTAAGTGGAAATGTAAGTGTTTATTTGTGTATTACAGGAGCTGGACCTCTCTAATAACTACCTGGATAATTTACCGGCTGGATTATTCAGAGACATGTCCAACCTGACAAGACTGACCCTGCACAACAACTCGCTAACAGTAATGGACAGAGAGCTCTTCCAGGTATGCGCTGCGGATTAGACAGCACTATACCAGATTAAGTTGATACAATACAGTTTGCTAACAGGGCTGAAAATAGTCTTATTCCAGCAAAGCATCATGCACTGAGCTAGATTTTATGAGGAAGTTATGAGGAGTAAAATAATCCCTCTCAAAATACATGCCTGTTTGCCTGTCTGTCACGTACTGTGTGACAGTTCATTACATCAGTCAATCCACCTAAAAACTATGAGAATAAAGTACTGATGTTATACTGTTTCAACTTCTGCAGATTCTGCTTAGGCATACAGCCAACCTGAGCTTATATACTAACATGACTGGGCTTCCCTCCAGATGGTGAAATAGTAATAGACTATTTGCTCAACACTTTCATTCGCTTTTATCTGAACCAAAGCAATCTGTAGGATGAGCTTGTGTCACGACTTCATTTGGGACCTTAAATTAAACACAATTAACCCATCAATTGATGCTAGCTCTGACTCATGGCAACACTGAAAGAAGCATGGGTTTTGGGGAAAGACTCACTGATTATATACTATATAGTAGTTAACTATACGAGTAAAGATGAGCAAACAAAGAACTGGTCTCGATGTTTCTACAGGGTTTGGGGGGTCTCCAGAGTCTGGATCTATCCCTGAATGGTCTGTCTTCTGTTCCTCTGGGGGTACTGGATGAGCTGCAGAGCCTCAGGTAGAAACTGCATCAAACTCTTTAACACAATGTTTGAACTACAACTACAACTGAATTACACTAACATACAAAAATAGCATCAGCAGCTTTTAAAACCAGTGCCACAAGAGTAAAATCTTCTCTTTTTGTTGGAGTTACCAGAGTAGGTGAATATTATTCATTATTCTAATTATTCCATAGGTGGCTGTCTCTAGCGGGTAACAGGCTGCATGGTTTGGAGAGGGCAGCGTTTGAGCCCCTTGCCAACCTACAACACCTGGAACTGGGACACAACCCCTGGGAATGTGACTGCAACCTCCGCGATTTCAAACACTGGATGGAGTGGCTACTTTACAGAGGTGGATGTTTGACTTATGTTACGTGAGCTTCGAAAGGGTGCATTTGATTTGTATTAGGGGATAGGACAAGAGGGCAAAGAAGTCATGAAGAAGTGGGTGGAAACTAGAGAATGTTACCTCAGAGATGGATGTTTCCATCCCCGTGCTTCTCGCCACATAATATATCTCCATCGGTGTGTGAATGCTCATTACTGTGCTCATTGTGTGTTTCTGTTTACTGTGTGTTGTAGCCACGTGTCTTTGCAAGGCTGTTAGTACATCAGATAACCACAGCTGCTCTCCGCTCTCTCTTCATGTGTAAAAATCTACATTCACCTCAGCGCCTCGGGCCTCAGCTGCCCCGCTAATGAAGCATCTCTTTCTCTTTTCTGCTCCATTCTCCTCTCTGCTTCATTCTGCTCTCTTCTGCTTTGCTGGGTCCTCTCCTCTCCTCTCCTCAGCTCAGTTCAGAACACTTCTATCTAGTTCAGACGAAGACTGACGCTGTTAATTTCATAATCATCAGAGCAGCGGGGAAAATTACAAAGGGACATATCATAGTTAACCATGAAAGCCATGTTCATAGTTAACCATGAAAGTGAAACTATGCATTTCATAGTAGAACATGAAAGCATAACAGTTGCTTTTAAAAGGGCAGATGATGATATGTGTTATAGGAAGAAAGACAATACACTGAACAAGTGTGAAAAGCTTAGTGACAGCAACCTGTGTTGACTTCTATCTGCTTCGAACCACTTCAAACGCATACAGCTGGGATATTTGGAGATATTTGGAGAGAGAGCACTCTGTTTGCAGAGGGGATTCTTTTGTCACACGCTGAGATAAAGCATCTGGGGGCTAAATGCCACTTTCCTCGTACTGTCTTTCTATCATCCTCCACCTTTATCTCATGTCTCTGTAGCTTAACGTATCTGAGGATGTAGATCAATGGCTTTCTAACACACGACCTCGAGATGAATACTACGTGTGGAGACAAATGCGGCATGTGATGATAACAAAGTAGATCCCCCACCCTCCTGCTGCTTGTGGGAATTAGTGACTCAGATATTTCTCTCTTCTACACACACACACTAGAGCTGTGCTGAAGCTAGGCATGTCATCTCATGAATTATAGAAGGGCTTAGTTGAGGCTATCTCCAACTTAGTGTGGAGGGCACAGCAAACTGTGTGTGTGTTAAGTGATGTATGACTCATCCTAGTGTTGGCACAACCAACCCCCTCTCTGTCTTTTCCTCTCTCTCAGTTAATTGGTAGTGCTTTACAGGCATAAGGCATTTTATAAATGACCTCTCCCTGTCCTCTTGTCTCTGCACCTCTTTCTATCTCCGTCAGGGGGGAAGGTGGATGCGGTGGAGTGCACGCTACCGAAGGATCTGCGTGGGCGAGACATCCGTGGCGTGCCGGTGGAAATGTTCAACTACTGCCTCCAACTTGAAGATGAGAACGGAGGAGGAGGAGGTGATGGTTCCCGGTCCGGACAAGGAGGCGGCCCTCCCTGTAGCAGGAGTGCTCTTAACCCCAGTGGGGCAACACCAATGTCTGACAACAGCGGCAACAATGGTGATGACTCTTCTTCAAACACTGGAGGTGGGGGTGGAGGAGGAGGTGGAGAGGCCTCGTCGGATTGTGTCCGTGCCCGTTACCGACCTGTGAGCGTTCGCCGCGCCATCGGCACAGTGGTGATTGCCGGCGTGGTGTGCGGCATCGTTTGCATCATGATGGTTGCCGCCGCCGCGTACGGCTGTATCTATGCCTCGCTGATGGCTAAATACCAGAGAGAGCTGAAGAAGAGGCAGCCGCTGATGGGAGACGGGGAGGCAGACGGGGAGGATAGGGAGGAGAAACAGATCTCCTCTGTGGCCTAGAGGAGTGATGGGACGGGGGGAGGTTTTGGCATGTCAAAGGGTGAAGGTTGGAAGGAGCGAAAATTAAAAGGGCTCAAAGAGGAGAGAGATAAAAGAGCTTGTTTTATGCACACAGACAGTTATTGTATCTCTCCCTCTGACTCTCAAACTGACACCTTTCCTTTCTCCCACTTTTTGTCTTCCTTTCTTTGTCCTCTTTCTATTTTTAACCTCTCTGTCCTTCTCTCTAACTCACTCTTTCACACACACACATACCTTATCAGTTCCCTTATTTTCCCTTCCATTTGGAGCCATTCTCACTGCAGTATTTGTTATCAATCATCCCTCCAACTCGCCTACCAACCACCTACTGCTGCAGTTGGCTGCTTCTGAATTTACCATCATATCAGCTGAGAGAAAAATGGCTCACTCTAGTATGAAACATATCATTTAAGCTGTAATAAGACACTTATAGAGTATGGAATGCTGACTTTTCAGGGATTTACAGTATATATGGTGTCGACTGGACCAATATTCACAATAATGAGGATCATTTGTGGTATTAGGCAGTGCCCAGCCCTTAATTTGTTTGCATCTTTCTCCTCCTCAACCTCTCTGAAGCCAGTAGTTCCTCCAAAATCCAAGATCCTTCACCCTCGTCTGGCCTAATGCTCCTCTGGCCTAATGCTCCTCTGACGTTCTCCTTGGACCTCCAATTCTCCAAGAAAGGTTTCCCCCCAGTGTTGGGAAGCTTAGGGGAAACGAGGAAAACTTTACAGATAAACACAAAGAGATGTCATTTATATAGTCAACACCTCTCTACCGCTTTGTCACAGAAAGAATACTGGTGATACAGATTATGTGTTAATGGGAAATCAAACACTTAAAGAGTCTCCTGAGTCTCCTGTCCCCCTGGACTTGCTAGGGATGTTAAACATAGAACAGGAAACCATTCGGACTGAGAAAATGATCGCTGAAATGTCAGATTGAAATGAGGTCAGGAGCGACAGTGAGATACTCCCCCCTACTTGGACCAGAGCTCAGCTTTACTCTTGATCTTCTTGGGACATGAGATTCGACAAAGGATTTTTGGGGAACAAACCATTTCAAATGGAATTTGAATTTGCTGTATTTGTCACTTTTCCTCAGACAAAAAAAAGGCTCTTGCTTACTTGATGCTTGTTAAATGATTATCATCAGTATCTGGACAGATCAAAAGCCTGTTATGAAGGCGAAAAAGTGGTCACACAAATATTCACACTGGTTTTAATGACGTTATTGTGATTTAAAGAACCACAAACTTTGCTTTAAGGTGAATATTATTTGCTCGGAGCTCATTTTCAGACTGATTTCACCCTCAGAGGTGAATGTTTGTTACTACGGCACGTGAAAACTATCTCAGAGAACACTGTCTCCTGACAAGGACTACGAAAAAAAATCATCTAAGGACTATAAAACTTCAGACTCCTGCACTTTATTTCCCTAATCAGTTCCCCTCTGGCCTTCTTCTCCCAGCTCCCTTCGTTCTCTTTCTTTCTAAAATGGACGATTTGCCCAGAAGGATTATAACGAACAAGGGATTAAACTAAAAGACGCTGCTATTTTTCCCCCCTCCTCCTTCTACTCCTCCTCCTCTTTCTCATCCCTTTATCTCTCCATTCATCTTTCCATCCAGTGCTATTTATGGAAAGTTCTTTACACTTTCTCAAAGACTTGCACCTCCTCTTTTCTTTCCCTTCTCCCATATTTTTGTCCTTTGTGTTTTTCCTGAAAGGTCTGCAATATGCAATGGAAGTTGTGTCACCATAAAATGAAAACACCACTGCCAAAGAGTCCTTCTGTTATCAGCCTAGCAGCCACTTTTTTTGATTAGCACTCCTTCTTGGTGAAAATGTGTTTGCTTTACAAAGTGTTTTCATAAATATCCTTATTTATGCCTTTGAAATATTTATGTGAACTTTCATGATTCTGGCTTTCATTGCATATTGCTCCCCTACAGTAGAACTATTGTTCCCTCTCAATTATAAATTGGCTGGACATAAACCTATATTAATAGTGTGTTACCTTATACCTGGGTATGATGCAGATAAATATTATTATATTAGTCTCTAATATGGTGTGCTGGCCCAGCGATCCCCAAAATGTTTTTTGGCGTAACTGTTTATGGTTTTCTGTATGAATTCATGATGTATGTCTTTTGTTGTTTATGACTTCTATGTTTCGTTTTGTTTTAGGTTTAGGTATCTCTGTAATATTTGTTCATTAGTCTTGTTCATTTACATGTGTTCAGTAGTCAGTAAAGTCTCTGCAAGAGGCATAGAAAGAGTTTAGCCTGAGTGTGAAGAGGACCCCATGCTGTTGCCTTGTCTCTGAAATTCATCAGGGTGACATTGTTTAGCAAAGAGTCACACAAGTGACAGGAAACCTAATTGTTTTAATATGATTTTATTTTCAAATGAAGCTGCAGGGTGAACTCTATCTCCTGCAAATGCTTTTCGTGATGCAGCTCATTTGAAATAACAAGCAGCATTAGCATAATTCTGCGTGTGTTGCAATGGTCAAGATATCAGAATATTTGCATCTATAAGATGTTTGATTTCCACACTTTTGAATCGGTTATTATTTCTGCAATATCCACACATGATGGTTAAAGAACTAAACTAAGTGGAAAAGGCATAGGGAAATGCTTAAATAAAATGAAAAATGTCAATCTTAATTTGTTGCATGAGATGACGTGAAATCAGAGAAACCACAGAAATGCATTGAAGGCACACACTTAACCACCACCCTGACATCTACTGTACACTCTTACTTTTTGCTGAATTAATAAACATCACACCACTTTTATGCATAAACAGCAATAACCCAGAATAGTTACATACAAACTAGAACTGCAACAAATAGTCAATTAATCGATTAGTCCATTCAGAGGAAATTAATCAGCAACTATTTTGATAATTGATTATCATTTTAGTCATTTAAATTTGCTGATTTCAGCTTCTCAAATGTGATGATTTCATGCTTTTCTTTGTCATATATTAGAGTAAACTGAATATCTTTGGGTTTTGGACTGTTGGTCAGACAAAACAAGACATCTGAAGACGTCATCTTTGACTCTGGGAACACCAAACAATCAATTGAGAAAATAATTGGCAGATTAATTAACAATGACCATAATCATTAGTTGCAGCCCTGATATAAATGTATTTTGTAGGGCTGGTGGGATGTACTGTATAACATACCAAGATCCACAAAAGCTTGATTTTAGTGGATCTAGAACTTGGCCAGTCCACCTCACTAATATAAATAAATGGAGAAGATGAGCAGATCTTAAAATCTAGATTTTAAGACATAATGCGCAACTTAATGGCATGCATGGTGAATTTAAATGACAAGTGTAAGATAGTCCTGAACTTTACAGGGACTCTGGGGCCGTAGCTGAAAAAGGCAGCGGCTAAACTCTATCTATGACTCTAGAAACAATGTCCTCTCACCCCTTGGTCTGCAGGTCTTGTGTTGTTGGTAGCTAAGTATCTTAGCTAGCTGAAACCTGTTCCTATAGCCTCTGTGTGTAAAGAACAATAAATTATAGTTTGTTACGTAAAAACTGCAGCAGCCATGATGACTGAAGGGGCTCAAAGACTACATTGCCCAGAACTCTATGGTGTGTTGTGTTATTATGATGATTGTGATTATGACAATGATGATATGATGGTGACGATGATGAAACATTTCCTGGTAAATATGCATTGATTTAAATAAAAACATATCACACTTATGTCAAATTCAAATCCAGACCAGGTTTGAAAGACTACAACAACAACTACTACTATTATTATTGTCCATTATATCAAGATAATTAAATCACACACACATAAAACCTATGGTGCACAATTCAAGGTATAGATGATTACTACTCTTACACACATTAAAAATAGATCAAATATCACTTGTAATTAACCCAAAATGTGACTTTTTTAGTGTCGAATTCAAGTGGTTTATGATTATAATTATCGTGGTGCAAGGTGACATTTAGGGGTGAAAGAAAGAGTTAGAAAATATAAAGATGAAGCTGTGATGTAATAAACACACAGGGTCAAATCAGAGCATGAATCAGCTGTGATAACATCTCCTCCGTGTACTGTACCTTATCTTGTCCTTTCTCCCTTGATCTCCTCTCGCCACTTCTCATCTGTTCTCCCCTTCCCTCCCTTCTCCTCTCACTTATCTTGTCTCCATTTATCTTTCTGTCGCCTCTTCTCCCATCACTTTCTTATTCTTTTCACCTTCTTCTCTCCCACCTCTGCCCTCTTTATCCTCTGCTCTGTCTGGTCTCTGGTGTGTCATTTCCATCTCTTTTTCCTTTTCTGCCTCTTTTTTTAGCCTTATTCCTCTTTCTCCATGTCAAATAGTCACTCTATCTTTTCTTCTTTGCGTCCCCCCTCCTCCTCTCTCCTTCCCAGCCCCTCTATATTTTTCATTTACCTTCTTATCTCTCTTCTGCTCTTTCTGTCAGTCGGCCTCTCTGTCAGTAGAAGAGTATTAGGGTTTATTTACATACAGTACAGCCTGCCAGTTCTGCCACAGAGATATACTAATCCATTGCCGAGCCTTAGAACAGTATAAACACTGTGTTTTTGTAGTCACGACAGATTTCGGAGCAGCCAAATACTGAACTTTAATACCAAATCCCAGCCACAGGAGGAGAAATTAAATCTGTCCCCGAGAAAGCCAAACACAGAAAGAGCTGAGACGTAAGAGGGGAAAACTAAACCAGATTGTGTTAGACGAACGCTGACACTCAGTGGTGAGAAATAGGATTACAACATTTTTAACTGCTTAGCCGTGAAAATATGAAAGGTTTGCAGTCGGCAGAAACAAAATTTCACCTCACCTAACACAGCTCTGTTGTGTAAAATTGCAGCTTTTTCGCCATTGTGATCCTTAAAACAATACTTGCATATGTGCACTGAAAAAGTTACTATATAATAACTTGTATTGTAAAGCAGTGTAAAATAAGAGACTGGGGGGCAATATCTGCCAAAGCTAATATGAGACACCAGCAATCTGAAGTCGAATTAAATTGGTATCTTCTGAAATTACAGTCTTTTTTAGTGCACTATTACATCTTGTGTTACTAATCCTCCTCCACCAAAGCTTAGCAATGAAAAACTGTCTGGGGAAACAAAAAGGGTGAATTTTGCAATAAAAAGACTGTAAATTTTTGAAGATACCCACTTTATATGACACAGAACGGAACTTTGGATTTTGTCCCCCATCAATTGTATTAGTGAGGAATCTTGTCACAGGTAGTATGGAAAGTGGGGGACAATTACAGTTACCAATAAATCTTTCAGTGTAGTGTATATATGGGGACATGAGTACCATTTTAAGACAGACTTGAAAAAATGCGAACCTTTCCTTTAACATGTATTTGTGCAAAATGGCAGCATAGAATGGGGCGTTAGGGACCTGTCAACGGAAGTAGCTGAAGTTAGTGCCTTTGTCTGTAAGTGTCAGAGCTGCTAAAGTGTCCCTGAGCAAGTTACTGAGTATGTAGCAAATGTACAGTTTCTACACTTGCACATATCTGCATGTAACAGAGCTTTTTGAAATGTTTTTTCGTGCTATTACGCTGAAAATTCTGATTACATTTACACACATACACGTTCAAATGCTAGATTGAGACATAGGTGGTGTACACACTCCCACGAGCACAGGTGTCATGACATACTGTAGGTGGGAACAGCATAGCTTTGAGTGTGCGTGTGTCTCTGTGTGCCTCTTGACCAGCTGGCTCTTGAATATTTGATCCCCTCGTGTTCAGGAGGTAAAAGTAACTCTCAGCAGCAAGAAATATTGTAGATGTAGAGAGGAAACGAGAGAGAGCAGCGGAATAAGAGAAAGAAAGACATGACAGATAAAACATACTAACAAGGAGACGACGAAGAGAGAGAGAGAGAGAGAGAGAGAGAGAGAGAGAGAGAGAGAGAGAGAGAGAGAGAGAGAGAGCGTGGGGGAGTGAAGGGAGAACAGTCTGACAGCTTGAGAAGAGAGAGGCAAAGAAAGGAGAGATGTATGTGAGGGTTTAAGAGGGTAAAGAAGAATGTCAAAGGGTGAAATACAGTGAGTTTTGTGTGTGTGTGTGCGTGTGTGTGTGTGTGTGTGTGTGTGTGTGTGTGTGTGTGTGTGTGTGCATGTGCAGATGAGAAAGTCAGAGAGAGCAAGTCTATAAAACATTAATACAGCTTTTCCCCTCTGCATTCTTGTAAAGCAGCTGTTAGAAAAGCTGTTACACTTGTCATCCAGTGATGCAGTGGTGAATAAAAATGATGATCTCTGACCTCCAGCTGGTGACCATCATACACAAACTAGAAAAGCATGTTTTTCTTATTATTGTACTCCTACTTTCTTGTAAATGTTGTTTTTTAAGATTTCTGGTATCTATGTTACAGAAGGCTACAGCAGAGCACTGGATTCAACATACTGTGATGTTAATGTTTCTACACAAGCAGAGAGGAAAAAGAATGAGGCGGAAAGAGAGAAAACATTTTTAAAAACTGTACGAATGAGACAGAGTAAGGTGATGAGATTAAGAGAAAGACAGAAACACATCTATTTTGAACTCTTTCTCACTTCTGCTTGCCCTCCTGTTTTTCCATTTCCAAATATAACAGGATTTTCACACCTGAACCAATTTCTACGAAAGCTGTGAAATACAGATAAGCATGTGTGTTTGTGAGGGTGTGAGAGTGTAGTTGAGTGTTTTTCTAGTCTGTCAGGGTAATGAGGCCCCAAATGCATGCAGGTATACACTCAGACACACACACACACACACACACACACACACATACACACGTGCTCTCGGGATGCAGCTCCAGAGAGTTTTGTCTCACACAGATAATTATCACTGATGAGTGTGTCACACAGATGGGCTTACACGGACAAACATGTACACAATAGCACACACATCAAGCAGTGAGAGAAAGCCAGATGCTACAAACTATAAGACAAAATGTTTCCGCCTGTAAAATACTCAAGAGCACGCACACTCTCACATCATTACAGCTCCATAAAATTTTTGCAAATGAAATCATCTGAAACACCTGCCAGGAAAGAGGCCGCACACAAAATCATCAATGAGTTTAAAGAAAGCAGACGAAATGAAGGTACAGTACTCTCCAAGCACCTCAGGTGAGTGATCATAATTAGAGCTCAACCAATATCAGGTTGTCAGAGTTCTACTGACATTGAAATGTACAGTGTGTTGGCAGATATGTAAAAAGAAATTGCATGGTGGGAGTATTAAACTGCAACAATAAATGATTTATTGGCAGCATTTTCAAGTATTTTGACTATATTTTTTTTTCTCAATTCAAGTTACTGATGTTTTTCTATTTATGACAATCAATTAAACTAATTAAAATTTGAATGATGTTTAAATTTACTGTAAATTTTTAGTAACTGTTACTGTTACTGACATCTTTGATTATAAAGTTTATTGTTCAATGGTAAAATATCTTTGCTCAGACATGTCTTTGTCACAAAATATGTGTTTATGCAAAAAAAAGAATATCAGCCAATACATTTTTATTATTCTCAAGTATTAATATCAGTATCGGCCTAAAAAATCCAGTATTGGTCAGGCTCTAATCACACTGTTTTACTTATATGGAAATAGAACTAATTGATTTAACTGGATCTTCAAATCTCACAGAAACTAAACACAACTAATACAATCCTCTTGCCATAAAAACACCTTACTGTCTTATGTTTAAGTGAATATTAAATAATAGATGTAATCAAGCGTGCAGGTCAAGCCAAACTCTTTTTTTTTAAATTCTGCTAAAAACAAATCAAATATGCAAGTTTGTCATCAGTTCGCTTCCGAGTGAATCTCACAGCACATCCAATCAACATGGCAGAGTGTAACTGCCTAATCAGCACAGTTGATTGGAAGGTATACAACCAACAATCACCATGCAATCAACAAGTTCAAATATCACCGGTGACCCAGCCAGTCAATTTTGCTAATTAATTCTCAATCGAAAGCACAAGAAAATACAAAGAGGGAGAAAGCAGAAAATAAAAAAGGCAGGAGATGCTTTACAGTTCTGGGTTTTTGAGAGAAAGAGAAAAGGAAAGTTTAGAAAGAGAGAAAACATTGGAAGTGTATATGTGAAAGGAAAAGAAGAAAAAAAAGGAGAGATAAAGAGCAGGGGAATAAAAGCACGTGTGTAAAAGACAGACATAAAGAGTGTGTCATCCTACCTCCAGCGATGGCAGTTTTCTTCCCCACCGTTACAGTGATAGAAGTGGTAGCGATCACTATCCTCCCTGCTGATAGAGCAGCACACACACACACAATTAGCATGAATACATTTTAATATTACATACACATGGAGACATATAGTAGATGCATGCATGTCACAAACACACAATTATTCCTGACAAACACATGCGTGAGTATGCGCATGCACAAGAAACAAAAAGAGCAATGTTTTGAGAAAAAAAAAAAAAAAGGTCACATACTGTATACTTGAATTGAACACTCACAGTGATAGTGACAGCTGAAATGTGAGTACAGATATGCCAGAATGTGTATGAAAATATGCGAGTGACAGATTTACTACCCAGACTTGGACTGGGTCGGTTATAACTAATAAAGTCATGCATTTATATTCAGCGTGTCTATTTACAGCCTTCATGACACCTGATGCCAACTGTCACCAAGCCACAGATTCCAGCCAGATTAACATTTTAAACATAATGTAACACAGATTATGAGAGCTAATCGACTAATACACTCCTAACAGAAGGACTGTGCATATGTGTATGTGTCATATACTGCATTATATTGCTGTTATTGAGCCCTCTAAGAAAAAACTGGTCTATGTCTGTGTGACAATCATGCATTCGGGAAATTATGCAATCTCGATGAGAGGGGGATTTTTCTTTTTTTTTGCCATTGCATATTGTAACATAATGTAGTAACATTATGATAACGGTGAAAAAGCACGACAAAACCAGATTTTTACTTCCAAACCATAATTCATCAAAGACAGGGAGGTACTGGGTCAGCACAATGCAAATGAGCCAGAAACTCTACTGACTCCCTGAGAGAGGAGAGGAGGATCCCATATTTTAAGTGCATGCTCATGCAGAGAGAGAGAGAAAGAGAGAGAGAGAGAGAAGAAATAGGTGTAGAAAAAGATAAGAAAACAGAAAGATAGAAAAAAAAAGACCACAGTAATAGTTACGCTTTGAAATCAGGGCTAAGGAAAATCAGAAGGAAGACAAATAAAAAGAGGAGGCATGCCAAGTATCTGACAGTTTTCCTCTACCCTCCTCCTCCTCCTCCTCCTCCTCCTTCTCCTCCGCCTCCCTCTGTTTTCTCCCTCCCTCCTCCGCTTCGCGCTCCACCTCTTCTGCACTCAAGGTGGCGCTATAGTCAGCCTCATAGTCCCTGAATACGTCTGAACACAACACACTACATTTAACAACAACCTAATACATACAGTATATAGAACTATTTGTGTATATTTGTACTCTCATAGCACAGTTTTACATGATGGCTGTATGATTTGTTCATGTGGACAGTAATTTGAATCTTTAAGTAAATGAGGAAGTGGATATATAGAGACTCTCTGTACTCTGTAATGAGCCTCATAACTCATAACACTAAATATACTGTAGATCAGTGTAATTACATTTAAGTCTGCACTCTGTTGATGATTATTCAAATTCCTTCCTTTGTTGCTGCCTAAAGCACTTTGCTGTGAACGTGTTTGTTTAAAGCATTAAAAAAAATACATTTCATTCTTCTGGAGCAAAATAAGGAAATTAAATACCGTACAGAGAAAGAAAAGTTGTCTCAAAATCACAGATTTTTTTCAGACTCGCCTAGGCTTGAAGATGGAGGTTAGTATTATGTGATGATATGTATGATGACAGTGATTGTTTACTTTGTCAGTCTGGAGCTGCTTATTATTCTCCACAACATCCTGGAATATGAACTATGGTGAAGAATAAAACTAAACAAAATATCAATCGGGGCTGCACAACAATTTCTGGGCTGTTTGCCTCATTAAAAAAATACTTTGCAAACCTGTGTTGTAGCAATTTACATAAATACACAAAAGGGTAAACAGAAATGGGCAGTTGTTTTACTGAGGGGTTATTGGCTGAACCTGCTGAACACGACTCAGAAAATTGGAAATACAAAAGCACAAAAAGAGAAAGAGTGTGTGTGTGTGTGTGTGTGTGTGTGATTATTAAAGGTTTGTCTTCTACCTCTAGTCTCTTGTCTGGGCATGTAATATAGAAACTGTCCGGCTGGGTACTCGGCAGCTCTGCGGTACCACACGGGGAAATGGTCCAGGGTGAACATATTCTCCTTGTCTGTGGGGCTCAGGAAAGACCTGGGGAGAGACAAAAAATAGTGTTAACATCTTACTAACTATCTAAAAATAATGACAAGAGCAAAGAGTGAAGCAGGTGAAGAGGGATAGAATGAATAAGGCAACAGGAAGATTTGATGATAGTTAAAGAAAGAAAAAAGATTGAGTGAGGTGAGAATAAACAAACAAACAAGCATAATGTCGTGGAAAAAGAAAGGACACTGTGAGATTAAGTGGAAAATGAAAGAGGGAAGAAATGAATAGTGATAAAGGGTGATGTTAAACTGGATAATACTAAATGGTTTATTCAGCACTACAGAAAGAGTTTACTGAGAAAAAAAACACATTGTTTTGTTGCATGTCATTTAATATAAAATCTCAGTGTACAAATTCTGCTCAATAGTATAATAATACCATAATATTTGAGATAAAGGTATCATTTCTAATGTTTGCAGTTGCTATATCACAAAAGCTAGATGTCTCTGAACACAAATATGCTGTAAAACTGTATCTATGCTTGTCACAGGGAAAAGTGAGAGCAATATTAAATTTATTTTCATGTAATGTTGCCAGTCTGGAGTAATAGCAGTTTATATTCTTTAGAGGAAACAATTCTTGAAACAATGTTTCACTGAGAGACTCATCGGTGTGGTACAGCATTGAAATGACTTCAGGCATTAAGTCCAGCTGCCCCTTTTACTGACCACCAGAGGGCGAACTTGCACCTTACTGTAATATCAGCTTCAATTGAATTTCTTAATTGCCATAATTCACATATGTTTAACCCTTTTGGTTTTGGACATATCAGTATAACTAATTTACAAAATTAGTTTTCTTACTCACTTGCCAACTCTTTTTTCAATGCCAGTGTACCTCTGGAATCTCATCAGGCCTGATCGGGTCCCCAAGAATGCCGTTTCAACCCCCTCATCCATACTGAGAGGGAGGAGGAGCAGACAGATAATTGACAAGGTAAATATTAGTAAGAAAAAGTAAAATGACGTAAAAAGTCCATCTCTGGGTGTGCATGTGTGTTAATATTCACCCAGATGTGTTGAGCATGAGGGCGGTCCAATAAGCTTCCATAGGAGCCGTGACCACTGCATCAAATAGAGTTTGCTGCAACAGCAGCTCATCACCTGCAGAGAGAAACATAAATCTAATACTAACGGTGATAAAAGACTGAGGCGTACAAAAAGAGACACACGCACAGAGAAAGGCAGAATAAATAATAAACATGGGTAACAGTCAACAAAAGAATATTATTGAATTCTCATGTTGTATCTGAGTTTACAGTTTATGTTCACGCCAAACACCTCATCAAGATCTAGATTAATATTTTTGGCCACATTTAACTGTTGTTGATGTCACTGAGCTTTTATAAGAAGCTCATGTGTCAAAATATCACAAACAAAGTTGACATAGATGCATTGGTGTTTTTAATGATGCGTTGAGATTCAGGCTTTGTCTTTTATTTCTCCACAGTGGACAGATAATACGCTGGAAATGAAGTCTGGACTTACACTCCAGATCTGGTTCTTTCCCTGTAAGGTATCGCACCACAGCCTGCAGCTGGCTCAGCTTACGATGCGCTGGGTCAATGTCCGTCTCACAGTAGGTCCTATAAGGACACAAACAAACAATTTCATCAAAAAAAAAAAAAGTCCACATATTTTTGTGGAAAGAGTTAATACGAGTTGCACTGATGTAAACACACCTACAGTATGTTCTGCTAGTTCTACTCACCATTCGTTGGCTATGGTCAAATCTGGAGCTTGTAAGTCATGAAGACCTGAAGAAAAACAAAAAAGACATAAGAGAGAGAAAGAAAGGCAAAATACAGAGAAAAGGAGACAGAAGAGAAAGACTTACCCTCCTCAACAGAGACGTTTCCAAAGAAGATATACTCTCCATATCCTCTAGTCAACACTATACCCATACTGTCAAACACAGAAGAAATTTTTTGTTTAATTGTTGGTTAAATAGAAACAATATTGCAAGTTTCAAATTTCAGTTTTCAATTTAGCAAACAGTTTACAACCCTTTTTTGTGTTAGCAGAATACTTATTATATGTAAATTGTTTAAATGTGCCTTGGGACAAAAAGCTACATAACTGGCAGTATGAATCTTACTCATTATAACTGTTATACGGACACAACAGGTATTAATCAAATGTTGTTCCTCTGAGAAACAGTGTAGGCCAAATGGATGATATTGGTTACATAGGATTCATACAGGTATCTTGTCCCCAGCTTTGTTCAAATGGTGGATATTTAATTTCAGTAGCTGACATTTCAAGTAATCTTTTCATAAAGTTGAGAGCGATCAGGCAAACCTGAATGGTGTCTCGTTGATGATGGTGTAGAAGTAATCGTTCTTTAGGAACATAACTCTCCTCTGTGAGAGACAGAGAAAAGGAAAGAGTTTAAAAAATGAAGTAAACACAGGGAGAAAGAACTACAGCTTGTACTGGAGAGGTTAAAAACAAGTCCCCAGGGACGAATAAAACCTATATACAATAGAATATATATACAAGAAAGTACCATAAAACTAAAAAATGAGGAACACATTAGAAGAGAATGTAGGTATAAATGAAAAGAAAATATTGGAGAGGGAGAGAATAACTCATCTAATACAGTTCTTCTTGCTATCTTGACACACAAGCAAACACAAAAATACTCACTCCTTTATCCACTGCAGTTCTCACGTCTAAGGACATGGTTCCAGTTTCTCCTTTAACCATGGCTGTCCTCAGCTGAAAAACACACATCAAATGAAGACAATAGAAAACAGAAAATTGAAAAGGACAGAAATGTGTGTGTGTGTGTGTGTGTGTGTGTGTACCAGGTATTCCTCATATTTTGGGGATATAAATCTGTTTACATAGTCATGTTGTGTGGACTTGCCTCCCTTATGGGGACAAAAAGCAAGTCCCCTTAACATAAATTAAAGTAAGTTTAGGGTTAGGTTAATGTTAGGGTAAGGGTAAGAGTTAGGAAGGGTGTGTGTGTGTGTGTGTTACTAACCTTCTCCTCAGTGTCTTCCCATTCCACCTCAGACAGATCAACACTGTTATAGTTGGGTTTTGGCTTCAGCTTCTTGCCCTCCTTATACTGTCACACACATACATACAAGCACACAACCACACAAACATACAAACAACATCTGTCTTTAGTAACCTATCCCATTTTTTATTATGCTCGGTTAAATTGCTTTACATCTATAAAGAGTTAAAAAGTTTAACCCATTTCAGCTTCAAATTAATAAATTAATTAAATTCAATGTACAATTCAAACGACTAATCTTTGTTTGTACCAGAGGTCGTAGCTCAGGATGAGACAAGATGTAGCCATTGTTGGTGATGAGGTAAGCGTAACCATGGATACCCAGCTGAAGAGACATGAACAGAAAATCGCATACTCAGGGAAGACTTAATACAGTGGAATATTTAATATTAGCATGGTATGTTTCATCCTAACTTGTGACAGTGTGTGTGTTGTGGATGGTTTACCTTGTATCTTGGAGCTAATTTCATCAGTTCTCTTAAAGCCACGTCAGTTCCTACCACTCCTAGCAAAATCCCATGAGACAACTATAAGAATAAACACACATATTAAGAATATAGATTTATTTGGTACTAAAATGTGATATAACATGGTATGGTTTAGGATGATTTGGCTGATTCACTCCAAAGAGAATATGGTTTATAGTATATATTACCCTCTCTTGTGACAACAAGACATATTCAGAGTTAGTGTGGTTTCAAATCATGGATTATACTGAACATTAGAATCAAATTCTTGGGAAATGGACATCTACTCACACATATGCAAAGGAAAAGACATTCTAAAGTCCTCATTACGGACACAAATATGTTACATAAGTTTAGGGAGAGGTTTGTCATGGATAATTGTATTAATGGGGATTAAAAATGAATACTTACGGTCTCTTCTTTCTTGCTAAACACAGGCATTGCTACTGAGGTCATCAGGAGCAAGCTCTGGGCCTGAGTGTTGAACAGCTGAGGTACACACACAAACAGACACACTTAATCCACATTGTTTTTCTTGACAAGCTAAATTAGGAGAAAACAACTATAATGCTAACTCTAAATGAAGCTGGGAGGAGTTCATTCCTCTTGCCCAAAGGTGGAAAATTAAGTGAAATGGAGATGGATTGGAAGACTATGTTGCGTTTGGCAAGTATATCTAAACCAAAGAATAACAACAACAAGCTAAGGTCTTACAAAGGAAAGTAAAGAGAAGCTGAGAAAAGTTCACAAAAACTATTTTAGAGAAATTTCTCTTGTTAAAAGAACTAAGCGGAAAGCTGGGCTAACTGGGAGCTACTAGAGACCAATAGAAACTGTTTAGAACAGTCTATATTTCTATTATAGAACCATTTCAGATACTATTTATTTAATGTCTCCTTACTCTATTCTATGTCTACTAAAAAGTTTAGCAGAATAAAGTTGGCTCAAAGTATGATTACCTCTTGTGTGCTTGGGAACTGGAGGTGAAGGGGATGAGATAGAAAACAACAAACATGAAATGGTGGTAAAAGAGAAATGGCACAAATGGTTAGATGACAATGAGACGAGATGAAAAGAGACACAAAAGGAGAAAGGGAGAAACTGAAATAGCAAACAAAAGGAAACAGTTGCACAAGAAAAGGAAAAATATGAAGAAAATTGTTTGTTTTCTGCCTGAAATCTTTGTTAGTGTGTTGTTAAACATTTGTAATACTGTACTTCTTCTATTACAGTTACTTAAACTCTGTTACTTACATTCATTTTAGGGCATTATTGCTGTCTTTTTAGGAAGGGTTCATATAAGTTTATCTGTGCTTCCGCCAAAAAGTGCGGGTAGGCTATATGATCTAAAGTAACTCCAAAGTTGTCTTATTACCATTACATGTTGTGTCTTTTTATCTGGCTTGCTAATGTTAGTCACTGGTAGGCCGACATCGAGGAATCATCTGGGGGTTTTTTCAGGGTGTGTTATTATGGATAAATCAGCTGTTGATGGTCAGTAACTTCATCCAAAACTTGTAGGCTGCTGCTTGTAGCAACAATATCTGGTTTTCTGCCAACAGGTATCAAATAGAGAGCATTTTTTTAAAATACAGAGGAAGTGACATTTGCATGTGGAGGATTTGGAGTGGTTGGAAAAGCCCAATAATGTAACTTAATACTTCTGCTGATGAGTAATTAATAAAGTGTTTTTTCTTTTCAATGAATGATAAGTGTATAGATTACATTATTACAAGTATCTTGCCTAACATTGGTTGTTAAACACTTTCTCAGGGTTTCTCTGGTGTTCACACTGGTTAATGGGTGTTTTCAGGTCATTGTTAAGATGTTCACTGCAGTTAGTTGGCCAGTGCTGGGTGGTTGCTAGGATTTGAGAAATTTATAGAGCATTACGTGGTTCTATGTGGCTGCTAGAGGATTGTATGGTGTTTGGGATGGAGAGGTTTTGAATGTTTCAGTACCATGGAGAGAGGCACAGGGACAAACAGACTTGCTGTGAATGTTTCCATAGAGAGAGAAAGACAGACGGCATTTGAATGTTCAAAATAACTGTACATTGGATCACAGCCAAAAGTAAAAGCACAGGTGTCTTCAGTGAGTCGGACATTTTGATTAAGTCTTCCAACTGTGTGCTGCCCAGCAAGCACACTCATAATGAGAGAAGCCAACTGACCACACTGTCCATATAGGCCTCAGTCCAGATGATGTCGTGATCGTGGTTGATGACCATTGGCCGGCTGAGAACATGGAGGTACTCCATGACGTTTTCCTGGACGTCAGCCAGTGTGGAGATGTGTGTGTAGTAACCTGCAGCACACACAAATACATGCTCAAACATACACTATATCACAAATTACTCAGATAAAAACTCAAGGATTGATAGATTTTAGAAAAGAAAATGTTCACCGTATTATTTTTATCTTTCTATTTTAGGCCTTTGGGCATTATATTAAGAGAAATAAACTCATTTATCAGACATCAGAAAACCTTGTATTCCCAAAAACACTAAGCTGATTTAAATAAAAGATTCTCCCATTGATTTGAATGTGCTATTGGCGTTCTCTAAAGCTTGGCTTACTCTAAGGTTTATGGCATTTCTACAAGTGGAGGACAATGACGTCAATGGGATACCTGCAGTGATGCTGCTAAGTGACAACACGCTAGTGAAGCACTGCCAAGGTATGAATATGTGAGTGTGTGCAACCCTTATTGCCTTTGTAACATCTCCCCAAAAATGCTACTGTGAATATGATTAAATAGACTTACACACTAAATTAAAATTGAAACTCTAAATCGAAGGTTTTTGCAGGAATGTAACAATAAGCATGTTTGTCTCTTTATGACAGATATTTTGTTTCTGGCAGAAGCAACTGTCAGTGTTCGCAACAGAAGGGTGTGCACCTGTTACCCATTACACACACACACACACACACACACACTCAGAGATATGATATTTTTTGGCCAGAGATGTGTTTACAGTATAACTGTGCTGATAATCAGGTATTTAGTCAGCGGTTTATGATGTGCACAGAGCAGGATAAAGTGATTATTTTCAGGTCTGAGCTGTTGCATGACCCCATGTAATTCACAAGAGGGCAGCACCTGATACCCAGTCCTATAGAGCACCACCTGGCAACACCGCAGAGGGCCGACAGACCTCATATGTTGTTAAGAACATGATGGGACACTGTTTTATTTGAGACTTGCAAGCAAATGACCGTTGCAGTAGGTTTCATATCTATTACTCTATATGTTGTTGCTGAAAAGAGGTTACATCAATAGTAGAATAAGCATTTGATTCCTCAAACATTGCAATTAACCAAAAGTAAGAAGTGCAAATGGAGTAAATATATGTGTCATGTTTTATGCAGCCAGCATGAAACTTTTATTATGATCACTTCTCCACTACCTAACACTGTAACTAAGACCTGTAAAGACCTGGCCAGACACATGTGCTTGTACACCTGAGAGCAGCATGATGAAACACTGCATCTGCTGGCACTTAATGCCTTGCTTGTGGGAATTATGATGATCCGAGGATTCAGACTAGCAACATTTATGGCGCAATCCAAATTTTTTTGACCTTTAGGCTAATGATTCATTCCCATTTGCTTATTACCCTTGTTGTTGCAGGCAATCCATTTGACATTATCAGCAAATGTCATCTCTCTTCCAATCAGATAAGTGAATACTCGAACCTGGAGAGACAATATATAGTTAGATATGATAAACCCATCCACCTGTTACATCAAACAACTTAATATAAATACTGTATATGATACAGTATGTGTGTGTGTGTGTGGTCTGTCATAAGCTACTTTTGGGGACAAATTTCAGACTTAGGACCAATTAATCGGGGACTGCTTGTCAAATTGGGTACAAAAGCCATGTCCCCAATTGGGAAAAGACTGATTTTTGGTTCAGTGGTTAAGGTTAGGGTTAGGGTTAGGTAAGTGGTGGTGATGGTTAGGGTTGAGTAAGTCTTCAGGAAATGAGTGTAAGTCTATGTAATGTCCCCAAAAGTGACCATGATCAAATATGTGTGTTTCAGTATATGTGTGTGTGTGTGTGTCATACCCGTTTTTCTGGCCAGTTGAACTTTTCAAACACTTCCTGGAAATCCTCCATGGCTCCGTCTGTTATCAGCATAATGGCCTGGTTACACAGGCTGCCTTGGCCCATCGCTGCAGCCTACAAACACACACACACACACACACACACACACACACACACACACACACACACACACGTTTTAATCCTTTGAATAATGTCCAAGAAATCAACCAATCCATCTCTGTGAATTATGTCATATAGATATGAACGTTGAGTGAACTTCTCAATTTCACGGTGTCAATGCTAGCTGTTGCTACGTTTGCTGCAAAAGGGGACAAACCTCATTGAGGATCTTGAAAGATTCCTTCATTGCCTTTTTCACTTTGCCCTCTCCTTTGACATGAAGCTCTTCAACCAACAGCTTGAAATGCTGTAGGGTGACACACAACAAATCGACACAGACATTATCACTAAGCTGTGGATCTTGCCCCGCGGGTAAACTCAGGTGAATCGGACATACACACAGAGAGAAAGAGAGGAAGAGATTGTGAGGCAGTGAGTGAAAGAGTCTAGAGGAGGGATTATCCTCGACTCCCAGACACACTGACCAATTAGCTACAGCAAAGTCACTACAACACCAGGAGGTAATCAGGATTAATCAACACGCGAACACACACGCAGATACACACACACACTATGATGAATGGTTAAATGGTGGTGGGTTCCAGCACCCTGTGAACCAGGGACAAACCAAGTAATTTGAGGCTCTAAAAAGAATTTAATATTTCCTTATAAATACATGTTAACTGTAAATTTTTTGCTGTGATTACTGCTTAACATGTGAATGATACTCAAACTTAAAGATGTTTCTTTAAAAAATGCTGCTTAACAGTTTTGAAAATCAAGTATAATCAATCAATTTTTATTTATATAGCGCCAAATCACAACAAAAATCAACTCAGGGCACTTTTTTATGAGATATAAGTAACAGCTTAAAAACTGAAGATTGTCTTCATGTAAATGTGCGTGTATATGTGTACTATGCGTGTGCCCACATGAGTTTAAGCGTAAGTGTGTCAGCCAACATCTGTAAGCCCATTCTGTTACAGCATGCTTCTCGAGGTATTCAGCCAACGAAATCCCTTGCTAACAGGTCATGTGACTGACTTAAAATTGTCAGTGGCCGGCGACCTCACCTGCTCTGTGATGATGTGAAGGGGGGGTGAAAGTAGGGCATACATCCAACACATAACACGCATGCAAACACACACACACACACACACACACACACGGACTGAGCAGGTGTTGCAGTTTTTAAAAAAAAAAAAAACAGGAGAACAGATGACGAGGGGAAAAAAAGATGAGATATTAATGGTGTTGTAGAAGTAAGTGCAAAAAAGAGTTAGATGTTTGGGGATAAAAAGTGCAAAGGTGAGTGAAGAGAAGACATCATGACCTCTTGCTAGAGATGAAGAAGAGGAAATAAGAGAGGCTGGATGGGGAATGGGGAGGGAAAAAAATCTTAAAACACCAGTACAGAAAGAGCACTTCTGGCTCTATAACTCACACAGTCAAATATTTCATGAACTGGTTCAAAAAGTTTCACCAGTAAATCCTTTAATGAACAGGTTGAAACCCTGATAACACATGCTCACTGTGATGTTTTATCTCTGATGTGATGTCAGCATAATCTTTGTCGTCAGGGTATTAGCAAAATAACAGCTTACGATTAATAGGTTACCAGGGGTTAAGTGAATTAATTAGCTGTGAGCCTGTGAGTATGCCTTTTGTGTGTGTGTGTGTGTGTGTGTGTGTGTGTGTGTGTGTGTGTGTGTGTGTGTGTGTGTGTGTGTGTGTGTGTGTTTGTTACCTCTCTGTTATCCAGATCAGCTTGTACCAAAGTGCCCTTGAAGCAGGGCTCCACGTAGCGAACATAGTCACTGTACTGGAAAGACAAACATATAACCCAGTATGCTTAACAGGCAGCATGAGTAACATTTATAAAAGATTAAGTTATACGACCCTCAATCAATCACCATCAGTATTACAATATCCCTTAATGGTATTACACTTAATCATTCCAGTCAATATCTGAAACTGTGACACAAGACCTTTTTAATTGTTAATAATATGAGTATATGGATATTTATTCATTTAAATTCAAATTCAAGTCATATCAAGTCCAGTTATTGCTATGATTAAAGTACTGGATTATAAAAAAAAACCTGAAGCACTGATTTTCATTGTGCTGCGTGGTCACTCCAACAAGAGGAGTGTAGCTTTAAATTCTGTGTAAAAACAGCTTAAGGGCAGCGGATTTGCAAGAGGCGTATGATTACACACACAGTAATACCAGGATAAACCATGCTTATTATACCGATTTGTAGTTGTACGGCTGCACGCAGCCAAAATCCTGAAAAACCTAAAAACAAAGTGAATACTGAAGCTTTGATCTTACTAGTGAAAATGAATGCCTGGTGTGAACTGAATCTTGTGTGTTTTTATGTATTTGTGCTGGTTTTTGAAGCGTGTGTCCTTTTCCATGTATTTACCCCATTCTCAGCACTGTACTGTACCTGTGTGTTAGCTCGTGCGTGTGTGTGTTAGTGTGTTAATCTCTATGTCACACTCAACAGGACTTACTGTAGACACACTATGGTGAGTCTTAGACTGCTCACGCGTGTCTGTATTTTCTGTGATTGTGTGTGTACGTACTGCTATGATGTTAACAAAGTCATTTTCTCCAAGTGTGTCCAGAATTGTGTTAATGGTGTGTTTGGCAATGGTCAGTCTCAGTCCCTTCATACTGCCACTGACATCCACCACAATCACCACATCTTTGGGAGAAGTGGCTGCTTGGATGTACCTAAAGAGAGAGACAGAGAGGGAGAGAGAGAGACAGAGAGAGAGAGAGGAGGGAGGGAGCAGTAGACTTTATTTTTAACATAATCTAAATCAAATAACACTAAGCCATAAACACAGACTATACATTATTTATCAGTAGTCTAGCAGACAGACAGAGCACACAGAGTTCAAGCCTTATCCTTTTATGTTCCTCCTTTCTCTCCGTCCAGGCTCTGGCTTGCTCTCTTCATTATCATGCCCTAATTTTCCAAGCTCATTAACATAAATGAGATCTCGAATACAGTGGCTGTGACAGGCAACTTTCCAAATAGGCAATGTCTTGCTCCTTGATTTCCGCTCTGCAGGATACAGTAAGCTCTGTCTGATGACCAGGCAGAGTTCCTGGAACTTGATTTCCTGTTACCGGACACTAATCCAGCATTTACAGTACTGGTAAACTCTGTCTGATGTTGTTGTCGAGATCAGTCAGTTATGTCATGATACTTAGTACTTTTTGTAAAGATTACTGAAAAAAGAAAAGTAATAGAGGAGCATATTTTGATGTTGATGAAAGGATGTGCTGATTTGTTCAGCCAAAACTTATGCCAGCCCTAACATATGTTGTGTCAGATTGTTGAAGGAAAATATACCAGATCAAAAAACTATCTTTTGAAAATAAAAAGGGAGTCAGAGGTCCAAGCAGCAAAGTGTTCTTTAATGCCGGCAAAAAAGGGGAGCAAATTAGCACTTTTACAACGAACCAAATTGCTCCGAAGGTTTTTCCTTCGGGGCGTAGTTTTTATACCCTTGGGTCGGCATAGGTCACACCTATCGTCCACCCTCCCTAATTTTTGGCCAATTATTCTGTTTTCTGTTCTCTTTATCTCTGTCACTCATTGTTGGTCAAAACTCTTCAAAACAGGTTTTGAGCTGTTTGAGGATATGTACTGGCATATTCAATTCTAACTGGTTATATCTAGTTTTTTATATAAGTATTGGGAATCATTTTACACCATTATTGCCAAGTTGTCTTCTGGCCTTTTATTTTTTTTATAAGTTATTCTAGTCATTTTACACCCTTATTTCTTGATCTCCTCCAGAGAGTATTTTTTAAAAAAGGTGAAGACTTTAATGCAGACCCAAGCAAAGTGACATGTAATACAAACACACTCAAATTTCTCCAGTGTATGATTATGATTCTTCTACCGTGCCTCTATATGTACAGTGTGATTAAATATGGTTCATGAGATTACAACTACACCAATACAAATTGTATCACACCAGCCCTTATTGCTTGTAAACTTATAAAATCAATCTGCATAGCTTAATATTGTCTTTAAGCATACCAATGACATTTAATGAAAATACACCACACATACCTACCCGTTAATCCAAATTTCCAACTGGGCAACAACAGCTGGATGTTTTTGGCCAGTTGTGTCCCCCTTTCAAACCCTTGGTTCCATCTCTCTACCTACTACTTTTGGCCTACTGGTCCAAGATGGTAGGAATAAGATTTTTCAATACCTCTGTACCCGACAAAGAGGCAGCCTGGGCTCGAAATCGTAAAGGGAGCATTTTACAGTGTTGCTAGAGACACAGAGTAACTAAAATTTTTTGGATTCAGCACCTGGACATGAGTGTGTTTTAGACACTCATTCACTTGGTTGAACAGACAATCACAGAGCTCTCTCTCACTGAATGACTCTAACACTGATTCAAATTGTCAAAATGACAACTGATATGATACACCACTGTTGCAAATGTGCCCAGCACACCACAAAAACTACCAATGATGATCAGCCACAGACGTTAAATGATGACCCAGTGTCAGGACTTAAAATAGTTGTGTTTGAATGTTGGAGCTTGAGGTTGACCTGAGTTGTGATGGCTCTTCTGTCACCCGTCAGTGCAGAATATTTATTATATGTTAGACATATTGAATTTATTTCCCTTAAAATATATCCTCATAATGCCAAGAAGCGCAATTTTCCACTTACAAAATATGAACAGAGCTAGAACCCTTCGTAAGGCATGAGTAGGCACAGAAGGAATACGGTCTTACCAGTTCCTGTTTCTACAATCAAATGTGACAACACCATTCTCATCTGGAGTCCACTGGATCCCTGGAGAGAGAGAGAAAGAGAGAGAGAGAAAGAGAGAGAGAGAGAGAGAGAGAGAGAGAGCCAGCTGAGGGTCAGATGGCAAACTGCTGCTTGGCTGGCTGGATAGACGGATGAACAAATGGTTGCATGGATGGATGGTGACAGACTGTGAAATGAGGGCCATGATGGATGAGGTAGCAAATGAGTAAAACAAGCTGTGTCACAAATCCTCTGCTAATTACTCCTCTTTCACACACGCACATACACACCAGCAACTATACTCTAGCTGAAACTGAGTCATCACATTTGACAGACAGTTTTCTGCATCATCAGTTGCTGCGTAAGTACCCTGTTTGGCTGGTGTAGCTAAATGTTTATGCCTGTTTTCACCGTTCTGTCCATGGTGTCTCAACACTGTGCCGACACAGGAAAAAATACAACTGAAGATACGGACATCTTGGTAAATGTAGGAGGCTTTCTGTGAGTATGTGTTTGTACCTGGGTATAGCCTGAAGAAGCCTGTAGCACTGCCAAAGTACTGCCACGTTAGAGTCGGATCTTTCTGGAAGTTATCGATGAACACGTCATTCAGAGCTTCAGACATATAGGCTCCGTTCAGAATATCTGTATCTACAGAGAGGGAGGGAAATAATACAATTCTAAATTATACAGTATGTGCAAGTGAATGCAAGCTTTATGTGTATTTCTGTGTGTTCATGCCTCTGTACCTTTGTTGTAGACATTAGTCGGCACTTGTATGTTACTCAGTTGTGTGTTGACCGGCATATTATTGAAGTGTTCGTTTTCCTCCAGAGGGAATTCTCCTCCCAGCGGCAATGGATTCCCATCCTCATCCACCATGTTGATCAGCAGTGAGTTATAGTAGTCAAACTAGATATAAACAACACCGGATGATGACTTTATAGATTACATGATGATGAAATACTGAAGATATGTTTAAAAATGTGGATTTTACAGTATGTGGCTATGTTTTTCTGTCATGTCAGTCAAGTTAACTTTGCAGATTTGCTGTATGAATAAAAGTCATATAGATGGACGTTCTTGTACTGAGGCATGTTTTCACTTACCTCCAGTGTTTCATTGTAGTCGTGATAAAGATCAGCATCCTCTGCTGCTTCTGCTAACCTCTGAGATAAAAGAGAACTGGTCATGGATGTGCTCTGCCTATTTTTAATTGCCCATGTAGGAAAGATGATCAAGTTCAATATTACACAATCTAAACCCAATGATGCGATGAAATCAGTAATGATTCAGTTTTAATCAGGGTTTAAACAAGGTCATGTTTGCATGTCAAATTGGTTGCCATAAAGCGTTACAGAATGTTTTATTACCTTGACAGATTTCATCTTCCTCCCGAGCATCTCCTCCATCTCCTCAGCAAAATTTTTCACCAGCTCCTCTCCGTCCACCTCCTCCATCTTCACCACACCCTCAATGTCCTTGTATTTCTTCAAAACAGATGTAGTTCATTAGTAACTGTTTTTTTTTTTTTTAGATATGTACTGATAAGCAGCTGTTTAGAGCAAGTGTCATAAGAGCTACTGTTTGCAGATTTTAAAAAAATTGGCAGGCTTATGATCAATCCGTTTTTATGATGTTTTCATAAATGTGGCTTTTGTGGACTTATAATAGTCTGATCTGTCATATTAAATTATTGGTGTTTATACAGTAATATCAGTGGCTGTAAAGAGCTATTATGGGAACTACCAAGGTCAATGTCTAAATGATGGACTTTGATAAAGAAAGGGAATAAAATAATCAAACTTTTAAATAGATACAAATCCATTTTAATGAGTTATACTGGAACCTCACTTTATTTTGTTTTCTTCTTGTCTTTGCTTTCTCCATCAAAAAAAAATCTAACTTTTCTCATCATGCATATATGGTTTCATATGCAGTATATTTATGTACATAATGCAGTGCATTTTTTATTGAAAATGTATAAATGATTTTTCATAAATTCCTGTGTGAATGTTTGTATCTAAAGCGAACTGACTAACTTCTGAGTAAGTTTCAAGAGAATTGAAAAACCCAATGAGTTTTTAAATTATTCGGTTGGACATAGTGATTACTCAATCCCTCTGTGTGTCTGACTGAATTGCACATATTGCTCTTGCTGATAGTGGGTTGTTCAAGTTAATTTCCTGCACAGATGATAAAAGCATTAATTGTGACAGATGACAGATTTCCAGTAAATGTTTCTCTTGGTGATGAACTTGTTTTCTGTTACTTTCAGTAATATAATAACTCTTCCTTAACGCAGTGAATTATTAGTTAGTTAGAGCAAAACCGCCATATTGAAATCTAGTCTGGAGCAGACTAAGACATTTGTTTCTCTTTTCACTTTCCCATATAAAGCTCTTTCTTCACAAGGGAGAAAAGGCCAGACTAAATTAGACATATGAAAGAAATATGAGAATAGGGATGATGGAGAGTTTTCTCAAAGCCTAAAGCAAATGATTATAAAACCACATTGCAACAAAAGTAAAGTCCAAACAATTTTTATAATCCTCAAACATTAACTCCAGCACTCAATGTTCTATTCAGTTTACTCAGGCAAGAGGACAGACTCACTAAATGTTCCACAGATAACGAGGAAGCCATCGATTAGACAGCGGAGGGTGATTAATGGCTCCTTGTTGCCAAGATTCAACTAATGCGCTCAATGGTTTTTACACACCACCGGTTCAAAAATAAAGTCTGCAACTAGGAGAAATATGTCTACATAACATCTGAACACTGCTAATACTGCTACTGTTTCTGGGGCTCATCACCGACCAAGCAGCCAGTATTTTGCAGCTGCTGTGGTTTTCTCACTCTGAAAAAATGTTTCTACCAACTAATCTGATCTATGATACAGACACAAACAACAAACTGCATATGTGCTCTGTTTGTTTTGGAGGTTAGTTGTTTGTGTGGCTGGTTTAGGTGACATTCTGTGCTGTAAAATAAAAAAAAAGTGTGGTAAAACAAAAATAAAGATTCACATACTATACAGTGTGCTGTAGAGGGTGTAGGTGCATGTCTCTGTGAAGACACAGTTTGTTTGTGTGTGTTTGTATGTGTGTGTGGCAGATGGTGAACAGGCCTGCTAGGGATTCTACAGGGTGGCATGCAGAGGAGGACTGCACATCCTAATTACTGAAAGACACACACACAACCACACACAAATAAGCATAACCTCTTCTTGATTTGGCAAATCACACAAAAATGAAGAGATCTTTTCCTCAATTCAATTGACATGAACACAGTTCAACGGGCTTCAGTATGTTGGCATTTTATTATGTTTGTGTACATGTGTGTGTACGTGTGTGTGTGCGTTTTTGAATTAAGTGTGTCATCAAAATGATCTCTGGGCCATGTGCAGATGTTGTACAGCAAATGTATGCCAGTCAGTCATGTTCCCATTGGCTGATGGGAGTACAGGGGAGGGGGAGAACAGATGAATACAGACCTTTCCTGTCTCGGTCTGATATGATGATGTCATGTGTTATATATATCCAACTGTCTCTCTTACAGTAAAGCATGTTTGCTTCTCTGTATGTAAGCTTGTTTCTTTGTGTTGTCTTTGCTTCCAGCCACCTTGTAAATTGACAAATTTTGGCAGTGAAAATCATGATCAGCCATTATTGTGAGGTCCAACTAGTGTACAGTGCAACTTTACATAGGTGATAATATACTGATACTGGGAAATGTAGTTTGAGAACAAGCAACCCCCTCTATACATGTACATACTCTGGTATGGCCATATATGTGAGTGATGATCAATCAAAGGGTATATATCTCCACCATTACCATCATCCCCTCACCTTCAATGTTACTGGTTTGTCTGTCTGAAATGGAAAATTACTTGAAACACAATATGACGCATCTTAATTCACCTCAAAACACTTTAAATAGAGCAAATGCCTTGGAAAACATTTTCATTTTGTGTGTATACTATATGTATCTGTTTGTGTAGCTGCAGTTTTGGCAGATGCATATGTGTGTGTGTAGGTGTCTGTATTGGTTAATGTGTACATCTCTCTCTCTCTTACCTTCTGTAGTAGTCTAGCTCCAGAGTATCTAGCCGACAGGACAGCTATCTCTTTGCCAAAGGATACAGCCCACTGCTGCACACTGGACACAGAGGAAACACGATTGGTGATTGACAGCGCAAAAGGCACAAAAACAGTGCACTGACTTTCTAATACCTTTTGTAAAGTGTTTATACATAAATTGTAACTAATACATTCATTAAGGGTTAATAAATCATGTATGAATGCTTTATAAATCACTTACAAGCCATCAATAAGAAAATATTTTGGTTTGACAGGTTGTGAAAGTTCTCTTTAGCCAGTGTGTATCCCTTCTATTGGTAATATTGCTGTTGTTGGTAATCCATTAATACATGTTTAATAAGTTATGAATAAATATATTTTGGCCCACATACTCTGCAGCCCTTTTCCAGAAGGTAAGTGGTCCAATCTCACCAATCAAAGCCATTAGTTATAACTTATAAACTCTTTATTATGGTAGAAACTGTTGAAAGTAGAAAGTGATGCCTATTAAAATATTTAACAGACATTTTGGCAAATAACTTGCTCATTACTCACTGCTAGAACAGCCGTGTCATCTTACTGTTTTAGATAAGTTGCCACAGTTTCTGATATAGTGTGTGCTCCTTCAGAAAATAGTTACATTGTAATAAACTGTAAAACCCATAATTTTCTCCCTTTAGAATATTTTTTTTTTTGCTGAAAGATTGTGGAACAAATAATATTTGAACTTATTTCACTGCCAGAAGTAACAAAGCAAAGTAACTGATAACAATCATCCTCTGTCCAAATTATCTTGCTTAAAAAATAAGGGCTAATAAGACAGAGCATTGAAGTGACCATGATAGCATGAAGCCAATCATGTTAAAAGGTTACCCTGCATTCACCGATAACAGATTACAGATTACTGTGAAGAAAACAGTAAAAGCTGCCAGTCCGCCAGGTCACAAGGTTATTCAGTGCTCAATAACATACAGTAGTTCTACAAATCCTCCATGTGAATGCAGTCATGGTAAGGCAATGAAGGTTAGAGAGTAGACAGGATGTGACAGATGGCTCAACCTATGGGGAGTCAGCCAGCTCGCTGCTAGTTAGCAGGCAGGGTTGTCACGGCTATCCTGCCAGCCTCGGTACTCGAAGCTGGCTGATAGTTTGTTGACTTGTTGATATGTTCATTCCAAAATAAGAATGTGTGTTCATTCTAAAACGTAATCATTCATAATGTGGAAGTGCTAAGAAACAGAGAGTTCTGTATTCTTCTTGGCATCAGTTTAAATGGCTTTTTGTTCTGTTTTTTAAGACTCTTTTGACTGTTGACTTGAAATGTGTCATCCAATCAGCAGATTCTTCTGCTTTTTTTGACAGGAAAAATATACTCTATTTAAATGTATTGCCTTTTTGCAGGTTATATGAAATTGCAACCAGTATCTGTATGTGCACTCCATGTAGTGTAATATAATGCTGTTAAAATGCACAAATGTTGCTTTAGGCTAAAGCACTATAGACAAGCCAAAGCAGGTTAGAATACGAGGACAAAATGCAGCAGCTGCTCACAGTGAAACAAAGAAAACTTAAGTGTTTTCACTGACCCAGAAAGTATGATTTTGTTTTCTTTGTTCCGAGAAGGAATAACTGCCTTTTTTTGGGTATGGGCTGGTGTTGTTTCTTTTATGGGCTGTTCTTTAAAAAAACTGAATGAGTTCCTCATGGCAGCAGAGCAACGTTCCCTCAGAGGCTAAAGATGTGACCTGCTTGGCCTGAAATGTTCCAGTCATGGCCCGGCTAACCTCCACAGCCTGTGGGGCCCTGCTGCCAAATCTTCCCCAGCCAGAGTGAAGCACTTTGGGCTCAGTGACCTGTGTCAGCCTGCTGAACTCTGCTTCCCTGGAGCTTTAATCTCCGTCAGTCACACCAGCCTGCCTGGTGACAGCACAAACTCCCCATGATGTATAAAGACGAGACTCACACAAAAGTATACTCAAGTGCAAGTGTTCTAGCAAAATTCTGTGTATTTGTCTCTGAGTTTCGTTGTCCCTCTCTACCACTTCCACTAACACACACACTCTCTCACACACACACAGTGTTAATAGCTTATTGTGGACTGACAGCACTGCATTGATCTGTTAGTGTTTTTTGGTCAGCAGGAGGTTTGAAAACTGTTCAGGGAAAAGAGCTTCGTCTGGTTTCTGGAGAACAAACAAACACAGCATTTCATTTCCCCGAAGAAAAGTCAAGCTTAGGAAAAACTGACCACTTATTTTACAAAGTAAATCTGGTGTGTGCCTAAAAAACATTTGGCCTTATGAGTCATTTTATGTCCCTTGTGTAAAAAACATTCTTTGTAAGAAATAAATCATAAGTGATTCATTTCTGAGACAGAATTACAAGCCACATGAGTCAAGATTACTAGCATTCAGCGCTGGAGGTCTTTTTAAAATGCAACAACAAGCCTGTATTGTCACACTAAGAGGAATATTTATACATCAATGTCATCTTATTTAGCCGACACACTGATGAGACCTCAGGCACAAAGAAAGGCTGTAGCATAGTTTGGCAGGTTACTGTTGCTATACCCCACAGGTGCCCAGATGGCCCATATGTATCTGTGTTGAGTAATCAGCCAAAATACGAAGGACAATATTGACTCATCCGTCCAACGTGTGGCTTTAAGAAGGGTAACGCTGCATGTACACCTGCCAGGGTGTCCACACAGAAATTACCTGATACAACTGTTGATGTAATGTTTTTTAATGGAGTATAAAGCCTGTATTTGCCATTGAATGGCAGCCCATTGTGTGTGCATAAAACAATAGTATCCTATCAGATGAATGCAGGGTCTTTGCAGATTTACATTTATTTCACCTATTATTGTTTTTTACACCTTGATAAAATTTGTGAAAAGGTTGGACAAATCAAGTCCAGTTATGATCCTTTGAATGAAGGTTGTGCACATCTATAAGCTATCAAATATTTGCAAATTTGAATGAAGTTTAATGGGTTAAAAATGTATGTAGCTTGTGAAATGCTCATATGCAAATTTGTCTCTCAGAAAGCCTACATGATCTGCATTTGTGCCTTTTGTTAGTTTTGTGCAACCAAATGCAAAAAAATGTGTATTTTCTTCTCAGTGTTTATAACTGGCTGACATGATTCCTCCTGGTGGTTCAGACCCTGGAGGTGCTTCAGGGGTTTTCTAGTCAAACTGTACTCACGTTTCTGGTGGGATCTTCATCTGGCCTTCGACCATCAGGCACAGTGAGCTGGAGAGGATAATCCACAGCAGCATCATCAGCCTCCCTTGGTGCGGCCCACTTCTTTCCGGCTTTCTGGCATTCCCAGTGTTTCCCCAGCTCCAGCGGTTCATCCCTGCAGCTGCTGCAATCTGCATCAGTCCAGCGATTGTTGCACGCTGGCCCCCCGAGAGAAAAGGATGAAATTAGGACAGCGCAAAGTGAGATTACACATGCTCAGGTCACAGTGCAAACAGAGAAGGGAAGTGTTACAGGTGTAATGAAGTAGCTGTGACTGTCATGTCACTGGGTAAAAACCCTGATGACGCCTTTTTGTTCAGTGTGTAATGCTGTATGCTAGTTTTGTCCATTTTGTTTTTGTAAGCATGTTTGCTCTGGATAGGAATTAGGTTAGTGATGATGACTGTAAATGAAAATGTGCAGATTGACATTACATGTTCATAATGAAACACTTGCTACACATTATAGATACTGACGGGATTCAGATTTGTTGAAGCACAACATTACCAATCAAGATCCTTTAAATAGTTCATCTTCAGAATTCTACATTTTTTTAGATAAGAAAACCATGTCTGTGCATGTGGTAAAACTACAAATTCAACTAATTCTTCTCCTTAAGAAATACCAAATTTAATCTACTTTTGGACAGCTTTTTGGGCCAGATGGACATCATCTCTCTAATTTTGGAATTACATTTGTCAGACAAGAGGGAACTCTAACACACACGTTTCTGTCTGGGAAAATACAGATCATGCTCAGCCCTAAAAGGCAACACTTTTTGTCGACTTGCCTGGTAAAGTAAGCGTTACGGAACTGTAAACGTCCAATCCACAGCCTTCTGAAATACATTCATGTGTACTTCAAATCCTGAGACTGTCCAGACACTTTAAGACTGAGCAGTCTACAATATAAAATTATCCATAGTGTTGTGTAGACAATCTGTAACAGTCCGAGACTTGCTCAGGTGAGGGACATCCAGCGACAGAGAGAGGATATCATCCTAAAAGCAGCCACAGATTTAGGTCTCTAGGTGGCTTCTAGGAATTATTCCGAGAAGCCACAATCTTTAAGTGGAAAGACTTCAAGAGTTGTTTTCCTGTGTGACCAAAAGATTGAAACTATCCCATGTGCTGTCCAGAAAAACAGGTTGCTAATTTCAAAGAAACACAAGCTGGAGCCAAAAAGTAGGTTGCAGGAAGATTAAAATACTTCCTCAAGTCATTTCAGGTGTCACCGGAGATTATTCTCTAAGTCATGTTGTCAAACTATTCCTTTGAGGCATGTGGGTCTGGAAAGTAAGTTCAAATATGACTGATAACAAATAAAATGGATAAAAAGTGTCTGACTGATGATTTGATGTCAGCTGAACTGGATACAACGGTGTACAAAAGAGTCTAGAAAGCTCTTGTCTCCGGTGTCAAAGGTCACTTCTGCACACCAGGAGTCACAACAGAATCTCGCCATATTCCTACACCTCCCTCTTCACGCCTCTTAATCCTATTTCTACTCCTCCTATCATCCACTTCTCGCCCCCCATGCTCCCGCTCTTGGATCTACGGGATGCTGGGGGAAAAAAAAAAAAAAGGAGAGCGATGATTGCAAAGACTTGGGACGTCCTGGAGCACTTCACAAGAGTTCCCTCCTCAGGCAGCGTGGCATTCCCAGACTGGACACACACACATACATATATTCCCAAAAGGATTCCTGCTGCAATTAGATTTTTCTGCCGTCCATTCTGCTGACCTCATGGATGCAAAACCAAAATCACGCAGCGCTGGGAGATGAATGCGCTGCCGGACGGAGAGTAAGACGGATGGAGTGATGGATGGATGGAGAGATAGAGGGACTTCCTCTCTCTCTAGCGGATCTCTTCCTGCTCTGTAGGACCAGTTTATACCATAATCCAGGCAGGATTAAACCCCTCCTCCCTCCATCCCTCCTTTTCTCTCTCCATCCCTCTGGCTCTCTCTCTCTCTAACACACACACACATAAACACCAACACTATCTCTTTCTCTTGCCTTTATCTTTTCTCTAATGCTCTTTGACCTACTGTCTTTCTAGTCTTGCTTTTTTTTCTTCCTACTTGTGTTTCTCTCCCTCTTTCACCTCTTCATCATCCTCATCAGGCTTTTCCTCACCTACTTTTTCTCTCTTCTTCTTTCTATTTCTTTTATTTTGCTTTATCTTTCTCTATGGATAGAGGAAAAGGTGGCTGTAGTACGAATTCAGTGTCTGTCATGAAAGAGGAGTGGGGTGAAAGACAGAAATGAGGAGGAGAGAAAAAGGAGCAAAAAGAAGATGGGAGAAAAATGGGTAATCGAGGATGGGAGGAAGAAGAGAGTGAAGAGAGAAAGAGAAAAGAAAAGGAACAAGAATAGCCTGGTTGTATAGGATACATCTAAAAACAACTTGTAGTGGCAGGGAATCCTGTGAATTGTGGAGGTTTGACTGATACAAGTTTCTAATTTAAACAGATTGAGACATCTAGTGGACTGTCATTGCCTTGCCGCACACACACACACACACACACACACACACACACACACACACACGGTACTGCAACACTGACTGAACACTAACTTAGACATTAGCACAGTCACTTTAAGTGCCTTTGTTACTTGACATGTGTTTTATGTGTTTACATAGTTTTAATTTCTATCATGCTTTTACATGTGTGTTTACATACTGTTAATATTCAGTCTTAAATGTTTTATTTATTTTAATTTGATATGCTTTCATGGTTATTTCATTATCCTCACAATGGTGTTTTTATTTAATAATTTCTATTGTTCTTGCTATAATATTCTTTTATTTTATTTTCTGTTAAGCACTTTGAATTACCCTGGGTATGAAATCAGCTATAGATATATATATATAAAGTTGTCTTGCCTAAAAACTCAGTAAATTCGACTTATATTACATGTACAATTTACTGCATCTAGTTCTTTTCTTATTTAAGAAAACATGAAGTTGTGTCAGTTACATGTCTGAAGACAATTGTGACCATGAATTTATCTGATAATTAATTTTACCTAAAGAGAGGTTGAAATGTTCTGTTGATCTCCGTGAATCTGCCTGCACAACACTTGTATAGACCTGGAAAAAATGAAATTAGAAACTAATAAGAAATTATGTTTGTTGTGAAGGATGAATCATCTGGCCGTATGACTTTTTCCACTATTCAGATGGCCATCTGCATCACTTCACTGCACCTCTAACTGCTGCGAACCAAATTTTTCAGGTACATTCAATCTCACTGGCTTCATCCTGCAGACTGAAAAAATACTGCAGACTTTTCTGATGCATATTTTTAGCCAATCTAGCATTGTAGAAAGGTTGGTCAGCTAAGCAAAATTTTACATTTTACATTACAGGCCAATTTTTTTCCCCCACTAGTGACCTTTGAATTATAAACTGTACATACAATTAGAATTATAGCTAAAAGTATGGCTATAGACATTTAGTCTTGCTGATGTTTACATCAGTCTCTAATCTGTCTCAATACACAGGCCAAAGGACATTTTGAACCATACAAGAGGTACGACAGAGACATGATGTTGAAATGACATCTAAAGCTCAGGTAGGGTTGTCTCCTGCTGGGAGCACCATTAACTAAATATCAAGGACACACACAGACAGATCTGCACAAACACAGCCATGCACTAATACACATATCAGACACACACAACCAGTAAATAGCTAACATTCCCAGATTTGCCTTTGCACACACATACCAGTAAGCATGTGCACACACACACGCACATAGAAAAACATCTGCTCACTTATGGAAATGAAAATACAGTGAAAGAATCTGGCACACAAAGCAGTAATGCTGCAGAAAACGCAGAAAGAGCTCGGATTAATAACATAAACAGTTAAGAGACTAACTGTGACATATACACACATAAGCACACACACACACACACACACACACACACACACGTGTACATGTATATCCATGCGCACACACCAGCAGTGTGTAACAGCTGCAGAACTCCTCCTCCCCCACTGACCCAGATCACTGATGAAGGGGATGAACTCTTAGTCCTCCCCCCAACATGGATGAACTCTTGATTCTTCTATCAAGAAAAGTGTAATTTCACTTAAAATAAAGTAAGAAGAAGAATTTTTAAAGCCCAGCAACCACCACTCCACAAATTCAAGTAAGAGGCATATAAATAAACACTAAATTCTTAAAAAATTTGAAAATTGCACATTGTGCCTCCTTGTCCTTCCTCCTGCCTGGTGCATGCTGGGATTGCAGCAAGTGGGGAGTGAAAATGAAGAATTTCAAATGGTTTATTCCCAAAATAGATGTCCAGCAGAACAATTATTTACAATGGCATCTTTAGCCAGATCTGGTTGCTGCTTGGTAAAAATCCTTAAGTACAGTGAATAATTGTAACAAATTCTTCATAGTCCAGTAACTGAATGTCTTAGTACAGCAGTGGTAGTCTGATAATCACACTGAACTGCCATGTAGTTTCACTTCTGTTTGAATTGATGAAGAGTAAAACCAATAAATCACCACTTCAAAAACACAAGGTTTAACAAAACAATATTTAAGTTCTGTCTACATTTGCAACCTGCACTAAAATCAGAACCAAAGTGAGGTTGGAGGTTTTTTTTCTCTTCTTTTTGCCTGTAATTTAGCCTCATTTATCCAGTCAGGTCACACCTTTGGTTTTATAGCATTCCAGCCTTTTCTTTTCCTATACTAATGTATATTTTACCTCTAATTTATGTATTTTTCCAATTAATTCATGTTAAAGTCTCCAGTATTTTGTCGTTTTTACATGTATATTCCATTTTTTATCACATAAACAAAGAAAATATTAATATATTTAACTACGATATTCAAACATCACTCAGCAACGCTTTAGCATAAAGTGCCAGAAAACCCTCCGAGCAGTGTCACTCACCTGTGCATCTGCAGAGCCTAATTATGGTTCAAACTCCCCAAGTTTTAGTTTGGCAGCGAGGTCTGAGCGTAGGAAACTGAAAAAAAAAAACGATAAGAAGAATGTTTCTTAAAATGCAGGTTTGAACTCAGGATAACTCTTATGTATGGACAAAGATTAAAAGATAATAATAAAAAAAAAAAAACCAAAACCAAAAAAACAATTACAAAAATGTTAGTACTCAACTCTTGGACTTGCAAAGAGAAACAAGATACTGCAGACAACCTCACGACATCCTCCATCTGAGATTACAGCGGCAGCAAAAGTGGTTCCAACTCACTGTACAAACTGAAGACCCCGCCTCTCTGGCCATGGACACACACACACACACACACACACACACACACACACACACACACACACACACACACACACACACACACACACACACACATCAACCACAAGTCATTGATTAGTCTAAGCCAGCGCTAATAGTCAGCCCTTACTTTTAGCTCCATCAGCTAAACCAATGGTCTGGAACCTCCGAGTCTCTGAGGAAACAATGTGTGTGTTTTTGTGTGTGTGTGATTCCTAAAAATACAAGAAGATTTTGGGGTCTTAACTATATGATAATTGTAGTAATAACAGTATGAAGTTGCTATGGCATTCTCAAATATACATTTTTGTCTGTCTGTAGGTTTCTTTGTATAACAGCGTGTGCTACTGTAATGTTAATTACGATGTATGACACGATGACGTTGGCCTCGGACAGGAAGCAGGAAGGAAGGGATAGAGGGAGAGGCAGCCAAATCGCCCCCCCACTACAACAAAAAAGGGGGCAGTAGACTGACTGGCCTCCGATCACTTCACACTGTTTCCTACCAGTGTTCCCAGCTGTTATTAAGGAGCCATTAACAGCATTGATGACAACAACACTAATTAATAAAAATGTGCTTACTGAAATACGAGTTTGTCATGCACAGAAAACCAAGAACCATGTTATCTGTCCATTTCCTCACAATGAGAAGAAAACATGAAGCAAACAATTGGCTGAAGTAGAAAAAAAACAAGTAAAAACAACAAATAAAAATGTGATTATTTCTATTATTTTATTACATACTGTTCCCAAAGGGTCAAGAATGAGCTTTTGTGCTCCAACGTCTTTCTTAGTGGAATATTTGTTGAAGACATTATGTAGTTTTCATCAGAATATTAATAAGTGAGGAAAAGTAGATCAAAATAAAAAGGATACACACATTTCTTGAATTGGTGTTGCCACAATGTCTGTAGTAAAGGCAGTTTTGTAGTGATTGAAGAAAGTTTTAAGCACATAGATGATCTGTGTGGATCTATTCAGTGATGATGCAGTGATGTCAGTCCCAAAGATTTAATTTCAAAGACTGATTAATAACAAAATAATTCAATACATTTCCCTAACTTATACCCACACTTCTTACAAATTAGATTCCTTTCCTCCACTTTGCTGTTTTTTCGTTCTCTTTTGTTTGATTCCTAGCTCGGAGGGGTTCAGTGCTTTGCTCACAGACACTTTTGAAACAGCAGTTGAGAAGACTAAACACAAGGTCCATTTAGTTGTTCTGTTGCTTTCAATCCTATCACTTTCTATCCTATCCTATCTTTGAGCACTTCAAGGACTTCTCATCCATACTGAGGTTTAAAAGGAAACAGGAAAAAACTCTCACCACAAGGTCCATTTAGTCGCTGCTTCATCTGCTGAGGAAGATCATGTGATTTGATCGACAAAAGCTACTAAATGGTGCATTGAGTTTGTTGTCTCAGCTGGGTAGAAAATGTTTTCTAAGGCTATCAGGTCGCCTGCCCTCTCCTCTTTAATTCTGTTACAAATGTGAAAGCTCCATCTTCTGTCAATTTAACACCTAAGTGTCAGCACTCGGCTTCATGGTCTGTGCTGTGTGCTCAGTCAAGTGCAACAAACACAGGGAGCAATTTAATATTGGAAAAACTAATGTTGTATAAAGACTATTGGAGTTAATTGGGCAAGGTCTTTCAATACTGCTGGGTGTGTAAAAACTAGTTGATTAATCGCTGTTGAGATTATGTTACACTATTGATTCTGGCACAAAAAACAGCACAATGATGTGACATTAAAGCAATAATGAGTGTACCTTACCTATGATCAGCGCTACTTGCGACTGCATACATCTTGAAAAATAATGCCAATCATAAAACCATTCAGCCATGCAAATCCATACGAGGAAACAGAAAACACAGTCGGAGGCAGTTTGAGAAGATTTAATATCCAATTAAAATATATTCCAGTTTATGCAAGAGCAAAACATTCCCGACAAAAAGAAATTAAACTTGTGTAGAAATGTTTCCATTAACATTCCAATGTCTGATAATATTTTTAAATGACAATGCATTTTTTTTTTAAAAAAAGGATTATGGATGATATCTTTTGAATTAGAAGTAAAAAAAAGAAAAACAGCAAATAACTGTAGATGCGTTGTATAACAATGAATGATAATCTATATTTTAGCTGTACATTTAACTGTAACATTACATGCTGGTTATTTGCACTGTGAGAACGATACATTTTGCTTCTTGAGTACAAAAATAGGAAAAAAATATTCTGTTTTTCTCTGAAATGTATTTTCTGCTGTTTTTGTGTTCTCTCAGGCAGCTACTGTAAAGACTGGGTCTGTATGAGTGTAGCACATGAGCTAAACACAAACTGCAAACCCTGATTCTGACAAAATTAAACATTTTACAGTCTGACTTCTCTGTTGTACTGAGGGTGAAAGGGCTTTTTATACAGAACATGTAGCATGACAGTGTCTTGGAAATGTGCTGTTCTTATTATATACTATCACTGCATCCTGGCTTAGAAAAACACCTGTAAAGTCTGAATCAGAAAGATTTATGTGCCTTCTTTGTTGCCTTTTTTAAAATCTCTATTTAACCAAGCCATCATTTACTCAACTGGATTCACCATCAATAAAACTTGTCATATAATCATTCACTTGAAGACAAAGTGTCTGATCAATACATTGTCTTACCTGAGGGGGGATTTGTGTAAATTGTTTTGTTTGGCAGGGAGAATATTCAGGAACTGTGACATGAATACAAAATCATTACATTTTCTATTACAACAGCAGCTCTGCCAGAAAAAAGTGGGCTAAACAGCTATGTTTCAGTGGGATAAACCGTTGTCAATAGTTTTACTTTACTGTAAATCATGAAATCCCTTTTGATGATCAGAAAAAAAAATCCTGACTGGAATATTTAACCTTTAAAGCTGTTCAATGATATCCACTGTCAATTTGCCACTAAGTAAAAACACAGGTCCACCTCTGAACTAGCTCTCTGTGAGGTAGTGCAGGTTGACAATCTCCTGTAGTTTCCTTGTTTTTTCAAGTTGGATGGATACCATGTCATTTTGAATTCTTTATAATAAAAAAAATATCCAAAAATGGCAGAAAAAGACCAACAAAGCACTACTAAATGTAAAAAGTGCTGTGGAAGAAAAAGTTTTTCTCTCTCAAAGGACCAGTGTGTAAGATTTAGTGGAATCTAGTGGCAGAAATGGAATATAACATTCATAAGTATGTTTTCATTAGTGTATAAACACCTGAAACTAAGAATCACTTTGTTTTCGTTACCTTAGAATGAGCCCTTTATATCTACATAGGGGTCCTCTTCCACGGAGCCCACCATGTTTCTACAGTGGCCCAGAACAAACAAACCAGGGAGGTTATCAGTTGGTTGCAATCTGCAATCTCACCACTAGATGTCCCTAAATCCTACACACTGGTCCTTTAAAACACTGAGACACACTTATGTGGCTTGAAAAGCCGCCAGTTAGCATAGTTAGCATTACATATTAAAAATAAGAGAATATACTGTAGCCTGCTGCAGGCTAACTCATCCTTGTGAACAACTTGCATCCGTTTCATGTTGACAAGCCTAGTCGCAACATTCAGTTAACTAAAATACAGACCAAAGAAAAAAGACAATTTCAAAATGACAAGGTATCATTTCAATCATTTTAAAAGCATTTGGATAGTAAAATATACTTACTTATAAATTCTTTCGTAAGCAAATCAATAAGAACTTAATTTAAAAGAACTGTCTATTTTAAATCCAACACATTCCGACAACATTCAAACATACTTTTCCAAATGTACAGAAAACAAAACATGTTTAACATGTTTTACATTTCATTTTATAAATCAAGCCAGTTTGAGCACGTCTTTCATCACTAGTTCTTAGACTAGGAAGACTTTTTTTGTTTGTTAAAGCCCAGTGGGCTCGCTGGTGTTTGACAATTGTGAAGGAGCAAATAAAACTAATTAAAAATCAAATAAAATGCTACATGGCTACACTTGGTGAAAACAAATAGTGCAGGTTACTACTAAATTCAAACTACTTGGAAAAGCATATTTTGTCTTCACTGACAGCGAACTAGAATATACTGTGGGCTAGATTTTCACCTTAACTACAGGTAAAGTCAAGACTGTATGATTGTGCCACATTCGTTCCAAAAATAAGTGGTTATAAGTTCGAGAGATGGGACTAACAAGGGAGTCTAGGATAAGAGGACGTTGTTTCACAGGCTAAAAAAATACTGTAATTTTGATATGAGAACAAACACATTTAGAAGTTGTCATTACAGCTTTTTTTTTGCAACTAGAGAAACCTGGTTTAAAGTGAAAACAGTCAGGCTGACTGGCTGTGGTCTAAGTCTGTGGGGAGATTCCGAGGAGGAAGTGGCACATCCATATTAGGTGTAAGAATGAGACTCGCTGCTCTGGAGAGGGTGTATGCATAGACAGAGGGTGTGAAGAGTCATCAGTACTTGCTGCTGGAGTTGTTAGTAAAGCGGCTGATGTAAGCTTCATAGATGGTGTCCAGGAATGAGCTGTCAGTCTGAAATACATAGCAGAGAACATCACATATTATATTAATGACACAAGCTGCAGCTGGGTAGACTGCCCATTCCATGTCTGGCATTTTTAAATGTCACAATATAAGCCACCTCTGACTGTCTGTCATGTTTTATCTACATGTTTTAGAATGTGTTATTAATTTTACCTGGACCAGATGCAGCAGGGTGGCTTGGAGCTGGCTTTTGGACAGAACTCGGATCTCCTTCTGCAGCGGGGGTCTGGACAGGGTTGAGGGGGCAGGGCTGCTGTCCTGGGCAACCGCTGACAACCCGCCGCTAGACTTTGAGTGAATGAATACGCTGGGAGAGAGGAGCAGGGTTGGGGCCACGGTGGCTGGTATTCGCTGGGGGGAGATGACCTTGACAGGCAAGATAGTTATTAGTACTCCTTCAAAGCTGTTCACAGTATTTAGGGATGAGTGTCAACACTTTTGTTATGTCTATATTCATGCACACTTCTGATTTGATTTTTCCCACAACAAAAAATACAAATATCATATTACTTTACAACTCTATAAGAGATCAATAGCTATTATTTATTATCAATTTTTCATCAGATTCAGCACCATAACAATGAAAAGGAATACAAATAGTAAAGGAGTCAAATGCCACTGCTAACAGTGTACACAATGCTTACTTGAAACTGCAGTGCAGCTTTTTGACCTGCTGTGGTCTGGTTTGGGCCTAAAGTTGAGCCAGCACCTTCATTTTGAGTGGGCCCCAGGAATCGAGGGGCCAGCACTGGGCCGAGCCGAGGGGAATCATGGGAAGCCAGGTTTTGTTCTTGCTGGACCAGCTGGAGCTTTTGGAGGAGTTCGTGGGGTGACACCACACCAGGCATCTGGGAAGACAGACCTAACGAGACAGATTGAGGGACCCGATGATTAGAACTATTTTATATGGATTGTAAAACCAAAACAATAACCTGAGAGAAGCTCAAACGCTTCCTAGAGCTGAGAGAGAGGAAGTGTAGTCTGGTGATAATTCTCTGTGGGTCATTACGAGCAAATCCTCTCATATACAAATCATCATGTGATCCGTTGACAATATTAGGATACTGATTACAGCTGCTGTAAGCATTTTCAGGTATAGTAACGTGTTTCGTACCTTGTGTAGGATGAAGACCTTGGTCATTGGACACCTGAGATGGCAGCAAACCTGGCACAGCAGAGGAAAACATAATTTATTGACTGATGGAATAGCTATTTCTTCTAATTACAATATATTTATGATTATGATTTATATACTACAACTCTTTTTACATATTAGTGGAAAGGTGTATGTGGGACACTTGTAGTTTTTGGCATCATACTGATAGCATAAAAAATTACCCACCTGTTCCCTGTGCGGTTGAAGCTGATTGGCTGTGCTGGGCTTCTGGTTGAGGCTTAGGTAGGCTGAAAAACAGCTGCTGACTTTGTTGCGCTTGAAGGTGGGAACATAACACAGAATCCACTATTATGGGCTGGGCGGAGAGAAGGGGGTTCTGCTGCAGAGGAGGGGGGATGGAGCAACAAGGAGGAGCAACAGAGAAGGAGGTGGAGGTGGGAGGAGGTGGCTGGGTTTGGAAAAGTCTCTTGATTGGGTCGGGTTGAAGCTGTTGCTGTTGATGGTGATGATGACGGTGCTGTTGGTGATGGTAAAGATGATGATGGTGGTGGTGATGCTCCAGGGGCACCCCGTTGTCACACAGCCTGTTCTCCGGGGACTCAGACACAGTCTGAAGGACTCCTCCGATCCCCCCGGCGTCTCTCTGTACTGGCATGAGCTTCTGGATGGCTGGGCAGTGCTGCTGCTGGTTCTGCTGTTGCTGATGGGCAGCGGTGGAACTCTGCAGCACGCCTCCGACAACATCTGAACACCCAGATGCCACACTTCGGCCAGATCCCAATGTGGTATCGTAGGTCAGCGTGCGGGCAACAGGTGGGCGGGCCACTTTCCCTGTTGATGACCCCGTCCCAGAGGCAGCCAATGGAGAGACTGGCTCAGGTTTGGGTGAGTGGAGATGTTGAGAGCCGAACAGAGTGGCCAGAGAGAGAGACTTGGGCTCAGCACCTTCACTGTCCTGAAAGGAACAATCAGAGAAGAGAGAGGGAAGGAGAGCAGCAAGCATGAGAAGACAGAACAAGGGGAACCAACTATGTTGCAGTTAATTCTGAAGTATTTTTAAACAAATCAGGCTAACTGCAAATGTCTTTAAAGGCCAATGTACTGAATAAAACACTGGACTTAAATAGGAAGTGGGTGTGGGTGTTTTACCTGAGTGCTCGGTTTAACAGGTATTGGTTTGATCAGGTTGGGGTTTCCGTAAAGAACACTGCTGCCGCCAATCTCCTTTGGCTCTGAAGTAGACTTCTCCTGAGTAGAGACATAAAGGGAGAGACCAAAACAGAGAAATGTGAAGCAAGGAAATGAGATAGAGAGGGAGACAATAAGTGACTTTTTTATTATATTTTCCCCCCAAAAAAGCCTTCAGGATCTTTGGTATGTCCTACCTTGTCATACTCTGTGTGTGCTTTGGTCAGCATCTGGATGATATCTACTGCCTTCCCTTCACTTCCTCCTCCTCCTCCTCCTCCTCCTCCTCCTCCTCCTCCTCCTCCGCCTCCTACTCTTCCTCCTCCTCCTCCTCTTACTACTCCTCCTCCTCCTCCTCCTCCTGCTGGGGACAGCCAACCACCCTGAGACTGAGCCAGGACCTGCTCCTGCTGAGTCAAACTGCGCACAAACAATATTCCATGTAACTACACCCACGTTTTTTCAGAAATTTGTGCAAATCATAGTGATAAGCTGTGAAGTGAAGTACATATTTCCAGTTAAAACTATTACTTTATCTTTAAACCTATAAATCCCAGATGCAGAACCGTTAATGTCCACAAGTACTATCTGTCATGTCATTGAATATGCGTTTTCTTTAAGTACTATATAAATAGAGCTCACAGTTATGCAAGTACTTACATTTTCATCCTCTGGGCAATGCGTTGACAGTCCTGCTTATCGTAAAACCAAATCCCATGGATAACCACTGGAGGAGTGGAGAAGAGGGGGACAGAAAGGGGTTGGGGGCAGGGTGAGAAATAGAAGTGAACTTTTGAACATGTTTCATAAACAAAGATTGCAACAGAGGTCTTGGTCTACAGTAATGTCCCAGTCGATGCTATAAATCAAGTTAGCTGGTAAAATAATGACAGTGCTAATGAAAGAAGTAATTCTGAGACACTCCAGCCACTAAGGTCAACAGACAACAAAATGAGCTTACTGACCTGCCATACTCCTACAATCAAATGAATGCACAGCAATGCTGTAGTGCAATTCTGCTGCTATGACATCAGTGCCCAACAGACATGTAAACGGTTTATTATTAGCCCCGCTGGGTCTAAAACCAGGGTTTAAAATGAGTCATTTCCCAGCCAGGCCAATGGGAAAAGTAGCCAGTAGTGACATTATACAGTGAAACATGGGCCTCAGGGGTCTCCTGAACTACATAAACATGATCAACAAGGGAGGAAAAAGGCAACACTAACACACATTTGTCATAGGATTACACAGCAGTAAGTTAGTAGGTTGCTTTACATTACACAGTGAGTGACTCATTTCACTGTTATCATTTGAATTTCCCCCTAAAAGCATATTGAACGAACTAGTATTGCAGAGCTGTAGCAGTCCTTTAACCATTTCATGCACTCAAACAAGACTTGGAGTGGAACTGTGTGACAATGTTCAATACAATACCAATAAGACACTTGAATTGCAGAACCAATACTAAAACTAGGGCTGCAACTAATGATTGTTTTCAATATCAATTCATTTGCTAATTATAAACTCAATTAATTCATTCATTGTTTCATCTATAAAATGTTAGAAAATAATTAAAATGCTTATCACAATGTCCCGATCCAAAAGAGACATATTGAAATGTCTTGTTTTGTTTGACCAACAGCTTAAAAAAACAAAAAACAGAAAAAGCAGCAAATCCTCACGTTTTAGAAGCTGGAACCACCAAATTTTTGTCATTTTTTGCTCGGACAACAACTTAAATGATTAATCAGTTATCAAAATGTCAATTGTCCAATCAATTAATCAACAAATCCTTTAAGTTCTAACTAAAACAAAATAATACCTGGCCTTTTTGAGAAATGCAAATATATTTCTACAAAACTTTTTTATCCCTTTAAGAAAAAAAGCGAGACTTGTCAAATATTATATTTGTTCTACATTTAAGCAGCCATAATTTTCATCAGAAACTGTCTGATCACAGATAAAGACTACAGAGGAGTGCAAATCTAAGTGAGATTTCAGAATGTATCAAAATGTTTTGAGGTTTGATACCAAGACAGCTCTAAAAGACAGTAAGACATCATCTGACACCTCAACACACACACAGAGAAAAGATAAGACCGATGCTCAAAAAAGAAAAGTGATAAAGACACGAGAAAGTTTTTACAAAAGGAGGGAAAAAAAACACTTATGAATGAAGTGGAGAGGCAGGACTTAAAGCAAGACGGGAAAGAGGGTGAAGGGTAGAAACAGAGTGCAAAGTGAGGTCTAAATAGTGCACAGCGTTACCACCATAGTCCTATCAGAGACACACACACCCACACGTTCATACACAAACAGGCATATACACACACAAATACTTGGCTACGAGCCACTGAGGTCAGTAATGATGCAGGGAATAGACAGAGAGGGAGAGGCAGAGACACATACAGTACGAACACACACACAAACACAGAGAGTTCAGATGAGCCTGGGAAAATCGGTCCTGTACCAAATAAGTAACTGCAGTGGGAGACTGTCTGGTGGAGCCAGAGCCACTTAGTGCTCACTAGGGATGAGACTGTTTGAAGGAGACAGAGAGACAAACAGTCGAAGTCAGAGAGCTGGAAAAATTGAAGGGGAAAAATGAATGAGAAGGATAAGATATAAGAAGAAGTGAGGTGTGTGTGTGTGTGAGAGGAGATTATGAACAAGTCCATCGGAAAAGAAAATTCAAAGAGCTTCAGGTGTCAGAACACAGAGACTGAGCTTTGTCGGTGAATGAAAAATCTTCAACGGAAGAGACGGCTGGACAAGAAACGGTCTCTCTGACCAGTATGCTGCCCTGGCTCAACCCCACAAAAAGAAAGATGCGGTAGAAGAAGAAAACGAAACACGAAGAGGACAAGATAAAATGCCTTCAAGGTGTTATTGATAGAGATTATCACAGCATCTGAATCTGTCTTGTTCTGCCAAAAGTCCCAACCTCAACAAGACAGAAAACCCCCAGAGAGAGCGAGAGTGTGTGTGTGTGTGTGTGAGAGAGAGAAAGAGAGAGAGAGAGAGAGAGAGGGTGGGAGGAGGACTACAATAAGTAGCACCAATGAAGAAGTGAGTGGTCACAAGGTTAAGCTTTAGAGAGATAGAAAAAAGAGAAAAGGGGCTCAAGTCAACAACACTGGAGACTGAGAGAAAAAGAGAGTGAGAGAGGAGAGAGAGAGAGAGAGAGAGAGAGAGGGGGGCATCTCCATTTTCTGAAAATAGCAGAAATCCTAACCAAGTGAACTGGGAACTCCACCAAACGGTCACATGGGCAGATAGCTTCACCAGGATCTGAGACCACTATGAGGAGGAGTGATGACTTGAAAAGCGTGAGCGATGTCGATGTGTCGTTTTTGAATATAACGACCCATCATAGGCGTTTCGGAAATTTCAATTATAACCGGTCCAGTAAAGTCTGTAAGTGATCCAGGACTTATGCTGTGTGGTCCTTTCAAATCCTCTGTGACAGCGTCAAATCAGCCAAACACGTGTGATGTCGGCTCTAGACCCACAGTAACTCTCTGACGGGACTCCAGTGGGATTTGGATGCTTTAAAAGACTTTTTTTTTTTTTTTTTAAATTTTCGTATGCTTTTTTCCATATATCTTCTGCTCTTCTTCTTCGTCTTTACTCCGTTGGGACTTTGCTGGTCAAAGACATTTTTTAGTTAAATCTGATTTACATGGTTTTGCTGAACTTGCACAGCAACATTGTATTCTATAAAAGGTTTAAATGTGCTTTGGCATTACAGTCACTGTTTGTAGCTGTAACCCAAACGACACTACTGGGACTTGTCTACTCAAAGACTACTTTTGATGGGGTTTTTTTTAGTTTTAGTATAGTTAGAAATCCAGACTTGTGTGTAAGCAGCACTGTTGCCCGAGATGGATTAGGTGTGCTTTTACCGCAGTATGTGATCAGCTTTGTGGCTAGAGCTCCCGGCATTAGTTATGACTAACAGTGTTGATATTCTTTCAGCCTGTATTTAGTTTGCTGGAAGTTTGTCATGTGTAGTTGCTCTAACTGTAACACGCATCCATACTTGTTGTCTGAGAAGAACCATCCCTTCTTCTGTTTGTAGGAATGGAATTGATGACATTAGAGGAAAGTATATTGAGATTTACACCTACTCTCATTTAAGAAGACATTACTATAGTTGTTACAGCTTTATGCCTTCCTCCTAAGGCCTACATGCAGGTACATTTGAATTCAACAGAGTGAGATATTTTACAAGTGACGTCCGGTTCTAAGGAAGCACAACTGCTGTGACTGGTGGATGAGCAAAGGACTTTTACACAGTGCTCCATATACCAGTGGTTCACCATCCTTTGCTTCTGAGGAAGAAAATCTTACCAGAGGAACTGACTCATCACCTTTATTGAATCTTCTGCTGGAGAAGACGTTACTGGAACTGCGATTTGAAGTGCTAGAGAGACTCAACTACTACTAGACTACAAGATTACTGAGAGATTGGTGGAGCCATGCTGCGAGGCCTGTTTCAAAGGAAACCTAAACATGAGAGACTGGAGGAGGAACCAGAGGTCAGATTCAAAGGCCTGCTGGTGTCAGAGACAGAACTGGGATATACATATGTCCGACCAGGAGGTAAGACTATACACACCAGCTAAACTCACACCATCATCTGCATTAAACGTAATCCAAAATCAAAACAGGAGTATCGTAAATAAATCATAGGTGGTGTCAAATAAAGTATAATCCAAAATCTGCATGAGTCAGAATCAATTATCAAAATGTCATTCACCAACACTACCAAGGTTAGGGGGTTGACTCCTGTGTAGATAAATGGGTCAACCGAAACACTGCAAGGGACTGGAGGTGCTTCTAGGGAGGAATGTAAAAAGCTTCCTATCGGTTTCTCTGCGCTGAGATGTTTGCCAGAGGAATAACGACTTGCTTCGCTGAATCTTTCCTTGTTCTGTGGTATATCTCCACTGTTTATTTTTAGCCCGGGGTGCCACTTTGTGCCAACTGCCATTCCAGGAAGTTACAGCAGCACTGAGAGCTACATGTTTGTCTAATGATAAGATTCCACGACCCCTCCGCGCAGAGGTCACTACACACTGGGACTGGCAGCATTACCAACAGCCTGAGGTCTAAATAGTCTGAGGGTTCAGATGTTAGCCAGTGAAAGAAACAACTTCACTGAGCTGAGCTGCATTCCTATTCATACAGTTTTCTGGAAAAGATCTCTCCACACACCATCATCCGCTAAACACTCAATGAATGTCACCTTACACTGCCAGTACTTGGGAGGCTTGACATTTTGAGGTCTCTCTCAGCATATGAGGCGCCACTTCTCTGATTATACACATACTGTTTTGTTAGCTTAACTCATACTTGTCACATACCTGCATGCTAGAAAATCCATTATGGGTCCTAGTAAATTACAGCAGCTACGTTGATAAAAATCAGTTTCATTATAACCATACTTCATCTCTCCTTATTTGGGTGTTTTATTATCCGTCTTCAATCAGTGTAATCAGCTGGAGCCACTGACTATTAGGTTTGCTATGTACCCAACCTCTCTTTACTAACATAACTCCTGCTCATATTTCCTTTTTATCAGAGGAAATAGTCATGAACTGTGAGATTACTGGTTTTATGGGTTTTTAAAATTCTTTCCTGACCAGGACAAGCTGCTCACTTCAAATGTATTCCCCGTACTGATGCTCTGACCACATCCGTGAACGTGGTATAAAAAGGTATAAAGAGGTCAAAAGGGAAAGTTTATGTCACACACATAATTTCACTGATCCTTCAGGATGTTTAATACTGGCTGTGTTGAATAAGTGTCAGTAAGAGTAATGAAGTACTACAGTGAGGGGATCAAAGACGGCGTAAGGAATCCACTGGTATCTAAACACAGCATTCCACCTGCCTCTTACTGAGCCTGATGGAGAGTGTGAGATGGAGGGAGGTCTATGTGTGTCAGCGGCTCCTGAGTGACTGTGTGTGTATATGTGTTTATATTATCAGTAACTGTTGTGGTGTATCTAATCTCTGCTGGCTGGTTGTGTAGTGCTGTCAGGCTCTTGTCCCAAAGGTACACTCTGTAAAGTGTGTGAGTGTGTGTGTGTTTGTGAGCCAGATGTAGGTCTCAGAGGGAGACGGGTTGATGAAACTGAAGACACCAGAATGCCTCTCCTCCTTACTGTATATGGAGCTACTGGTTCTTGCTAAAATGAACAGCATGCTATTTACTTTGTTCAATTGCTGCCCAAATGTCCCTCTCTCTCTATCTGCTTATGTAACTGCCTCTTTGTTGTCATTACAATGTTATCCAGCCATCATATTGATATCAGATCTTCAAAATCACATGAATGTGGTCAGGTATGGATTCTGTAGTGTGACATGTCAAAAGCTGATGAATAGACATGAATATTTTGAATTAGATCTACAAGAATTGATGAAAATAAGAAGCAGAGCTCTTTTCTATTTTGCACCGTCTATATAAATGACTTCCTCATTCTTTTTCACTACCTACTTCTATGGTACACAGTACAGCAACATACTAAAGACTCTCTTTTTGGCATCAGCCTGCATTTTTGTCTATGTTTCTTCTGGTTAGACTGTTTTCCTCCCCGTCTCTCTTGTTTTCTCTCTTTTCCTGTTTATCTTTGACTCTGTCTTTTAATAAGTCTGTCTCACTGTGTCTGACAGCTACTTGTAAAACTATTCAGACTCTTAAAATTATTTAGTCTAGGAGTATCTACTCCCAGTATCTCAGCCATCTATGTCTGTACAGTCTTCTACCAAGTGACTGTTTGTTCTCTAATTCTAGTGTTACTAATCCCTGCATAAACAAGGTTTTTCACATTTAAAAAAAATCTGTTGCAAATTTAATTTAGTAAGCAACACTAGAAGTGGCTGGGCAGTAAAATTGTCAGCTAAGATATATCACTCTGCCGCTGATAGTTATGATTCAATAAATATCACACTAAAACTAGGACTTTAGTATGTGCACGGACACATACCTTGTACATACTCAACAGATGCTGAGGTGTTTAGAACAAAATGTGTCAGAGGTCGTCAACAATAATTAATAACAGGCAGACATAAGAAGTGTGTCTGTGTGCATCTGTGTGTTTTTCTCCTTACGTCGTGCATTGCGATAAAGCAGGAAAGGGTCCTGGAGTTGGAAGTCCAAGTCTTTGGTGATCGGCTCTGTCAGGTTCTCCATGCTGAGTCTGTTCATAATGGTGAAACCATGTCTGGGAGATGCCAGCCTGAAATGCAAAAAATGAGTCATATGAGCCACTTCAGCTATGTAATATCCTGTGTCATGGTATATTTCAAAGAAAGACGGGCTAAAAAGTAGAATATTAAAATAAGGTAAAGAAATTCTTTACCACAATTTCTTTTATCACAAGAGAATGGAAAAACCTTATACAGCCTATTCACATTCATCAAAGCTGTAGTTTGAATAAGCCTGTTAGAGAGCTTTACTGGATTTCTCACCTATCATATTATACTATCATTATTAAACCACATGGGCATTAAAAATCATAACAAACTCCTGTAACAACTTAATTACCTTGTGTAGATAAAAAGGGTACCTTCCACCTCCGTTTTCTCCTGAAAGACACACAAAATAACAGCAAAAACCAAAGTAAGAAAGCAAGAATGAAAGCATGTAGTAATTGGTCAGCATCCTCTCTTTCAGGATTAATTGTTGTATTGTGTCATGCTGCACTTTTGTGTAAAATATGTTATTGTCTGTTTTAAGGTTAGACTGGCCACACGCACACAAGCCAAATCATGTTCCCTGGGATTTTCATAAAATAAACCCTCCCAAAAATTATGTATAAAACGAGACAACTTTGTGAAATTTGACTGTCTCCCGAGGAGCCCAGATTGAGAAGAATGTGTTGATATGAACTGTATGAAGCTAACTTACGGGGTACAAGTTATCACTATATTATCTTGAAGTATAATATTCTATGGAATCATATAATAAAGAAATACACGTTTCCATTGTTGTGAAAAATAATAATTTAGACCGTAAACCATCATATCTATCTACGCTAACTTACAACTACAACTGTTGTAGTTAAATCTGTGTAATGCGCGCCTACCGGGGAGGAAGACGAAGCTAAGCTATGTTAGCACAGGATACCCTTAACCAAGTTCAGGCTTACCCACTCATTTGTCCTGTTGTTGTAAGTATACAGAGCGACTTGGCTTGCCACGTCCACAATGTTATTGATGTATGGGTCTTGTCGCTGCAGAGCAGCCAGACTTATGTCCAGTCCTTTAGCGGCGAGGCAGCTGCTGCTACCTGCAGAAGTCGCTGTCATTGTTCCCTATGGAGAAGTTAGCTCGCTACTTAGCTTCAGCAGCTAACGAGTCACAGGAAGAAGAGATAAAAACATAAACTATCAACAAGGGTAAAAAGACAGTTAAACCGAATACTACACAGCAGCCTGTTTGGTCAAAGACGACTGGCAAATCAAAAAAATTAAAGAGTTATCGAGCTCTAACTGCCAGGAGTGAGTTTGTCAACGGCCATGTTTAATCAGAGAGATGTAAACAAGCAGACATGACTGGTTGAGCAGCAGGAGCTGAGATATCAGCCTTATCAATCAACTTGGAAAAATCGATGAGGATATTTTACAGCAAGCGGCAGGAATTTTCAGCATAAATATGGTAAAACTATAAGTTATATCGGCAGCTGCAACTTTATTTAAATTACATTTTTTAATTTGATTGGTTTTATCGCCATTGCTTTGAGTATTTTTTTTTTTTTTGTATTTCAGCTTTTACCATTTACACAAATATGATGATGGGCTGAAATTCTTCCCATACAAATAAGCATATGATGTCTCTTTTTGTCATTCACCCCTGTACATATTTGACTACACTGATGCCGATTGATGTTTCCCAATACACAGTTACATTCCCTCTTAAAGGCGCTAGGGGGCGTTAAAGTTATGGATAAAACACAACCACCCCTGATCTATGTATTTACTGCATTTACTAAGTTGGAGTTGAAAGCCAGAACAAAGATGCTTATGTGTGTTTATAGGGATCTCTCATATGTTGAGTTTTGTGACACAAACTCCCAGTTGATACACATACAAATATTCTTCTTTTTGATGTTTTTAATAGGGTCTATCTTTGTGCAATGACAAGAGAATCACTGGTATTTACATTTGAGGTAAAAGTTCCTTTAAAAAAACAACTCAAACCCACCATTCAGGAAATATTTCTACTTTTATCTCTGCTGAAGCATATCCATTCTCATTTTCATACATGAAAAAGACTATTACTATGATTTTATCAGTTTTGTGTGACTGCACGTCATTTTCCATCTATTTGGTAATGGGTGATAAAGGAGGGGGCACACAGGGAGCTGCAGCATTTTTTGGGTGGGAATTTACACAGTATAAAGTACCTTGTTTACGGGTCCAGTTAAGGTGATGTTTAGCACGGTGAAAAGTTCACAATGGCCAGGTAAAATTTTCAGCATGTGCAAAGCTTTAAAGTGGTAATGTTTTGATTTTCAACAAGGGTGCTGCTGTCCTCATAACGCTACTGTGCAAAGCCTTATTCTTCTTGTTCATAGCTTTATTCAAATACAGTATAATGCATCAGCTCCATTGTCCAAAAATGAGATATATCCTTCCTGTTCCTGAAAACTGATACACAAGTACGGGACAGAAACTGATACAGAAGCAGGAAACAGGAACAGGATATGTAGGTCTGTATGGTCTTGAAATCTATATCATCATCACACCATATCAGTCGGATCACCTGACAGTGAGTCCTCAGTTCTACATATCCTGCTCTATTGCAAGTGCCATTCATCACTTGAGGAGGGTACTTCAGAGCACCTCTTCAAGTTGGCATATGTAAACGCTTTTTCATTCTATGTGTATTTATAATAGATTACACACTGTATAATCACTGAAGCAATAAGACTTACAACCATTGATAAAAATGATAAAGAAATCACTATATCCCCTGTGTTTAACATTATATATATATATATATACATTATGCACTCCTTCTTTCCTCTGCAGCATATACACTTGTTTTTAGTAATTAGATTTATACGCAACTGTCACAAGTTAGAGATGTACTACCGCTGATGTGCATCCATCAACAGCCATGTCAGAGTGCCCTTGACACAAAACAATGAACATCCAACTGCTCACTTAATTTAAGCAGCACTGGATAAAAAGCATCTGCTTGAAATGCTTGAAACGCAAAAGTGCCACTATGCCACTGCTGTCCACAACTTCCTCTTCAATATGAATGAAGCAGCTACAAGTAACACCTGTCTCCCCATTTGCATGAAAATAGTTGCTTTGTAATGCAGTGTGGGGCCTATTTGTCTCTGGACAAGTATGTCTATTACTTTGTCAGAGTGGTAGTGAATGTGTTTCAGTGTATATATGTCTATTTGTCAGGGTGGTATCTATCTGTTTGTCAGAAGCTGTGTGTTTGTCAATGATAAGGCTAATGAGTTATCCATCAGCAGGTCAATATTGTCAATAACCATTCAGTCCAGAGATTGAGCACTTGACTCTGATTGGTGGGGATAGGAAAAGAGAAGCCGGTGATTGGCTCACAGGCAGAGAAGGTAATGGGATGTAGCCAGTGGGCAGCGTTGGTTAGGAATTGCTCTCTGGGATGGAAATTGTTATTTGTGTTGCCATGTTGAAAAAAAAAAAGTCCACCTGCTCAAACACCTGCACGCATTTTAAGAATAGACATACTGTACTATATAGACATACTTTTAATAGGTGACAGATCTTGAAAAAAGTTGATTCATTTTTTTGTCAGTTTCACTTATTTTAGATCATTCTTTTTAAGAAAATCCACTATCCTGTAACAAGTGAGACTTTCTGAAACAAAACAATATGTGTTTAATACAGAGTGTGCAAACAAGCAGGGGACTGTATAATTAGTGAGAAACTAATCTATAATTTCCATCGGGATGGCCATGGCCCTGAAGGTAAAGAGCTGTAGTGAATAGGTGATAGATGGTCTGCCCGGAGTGTTCATTCAGGGTGTTCAATCGACTCCAGGTGGAGACATTAGATACTTAATTTGGGTCCTCACCTGACACTGAATTAGTCCATATTCTCTTAAAAGTTTCAAACCTAAAGCATTTTTCCACAATACTCTTTTTACTTTCACTTCTAGAAATATTAACATCAAGGAGAACAGACACAACCATCTGATGACGGTCTCTGAGCACTGGTCTTGTTCAATTTTTTCCCCTTTGCAAATATGAGAGTATCAAGCTAGATTTTCTAAAAATCATAAGATTTAAAGTGACTATGGTGGCTTTTGCAACCCGGTGCATGCTTTACTCTCTTGAGCAGATTATATTAGTCAGCATGTAACATTTAAGCCCTCATAGATGCTTTCACCAAGGAAAATGCCCAAATTGTGCTACAAGTGCTTGAGTACATGCTTGAGTGCATGAATCTATCAGGTTTTGGCTGTAGTTTTTTTTTAAAGCAGTAGATTGACAGTCTAAAATGCAGGCCTCACATTGAAAAGCTGAATAAAGTAGCTCCCTCAATCATAAGGGGATTCCCCTTTGACTGACCAGCAGATTGTTGGTTTCCCACATGGGATACCTAACATCTGAGTGTTTGTCTGTACAGATATTCCCAGAGACCAGCTGAGCTTTAGAGTCACACACATACAAAGGGGTCGGGAACTACAAATATAGAACAGTCATAAATAGAGTTGATATTCCATGTGCAGGCTGGATTACAGAGGACAGTTCTGTGTGTGTGTGTGTGTCTGTGTCTGTGTGTCCCCTGGGCACTAGTGTCTGTTCCCACGACCTGCCCTCCATCCGTTCTTCCTTTTCTCAATCCTTCCTTCCGTCTATCACTGACTAGTGTAATCAAACACAGGCTGATTTGTTCTTTACTTGAGGATTTCCGTTTTCCATTTGCTACTTTATACCTCTACTCCGCCACATCACAGAGAGAAATATTCTATTTTTTACTCTGCATTTATCTGATAGCTATAGCTACTAGCTACTTTCGAAATGCATTATTAAAGATGAACCATTGGTTGTCAACATTCTGGGTTGTGGCCCCTTACAAAAGACACATTTCCCCTCTAAACTTCATTTCAACAACTTTTCTAGGCCCAGAGAGGTAAAAGTAAAAGTCCAACATTTCGCCAAAAAGTAAAGAATAGATAAAGGTTCAAAAAATGAATACAAATTTATGTAGAGGAATTGCTTTTCATTCTTTCCTACACACTTAATCATTTTATGACTGCACAGATTTATTTTATTACTTTGGAGGGGGCCCGACCCCTAGGTTGAGAACCATCAGACTTAACTACCTAATGGTATATAAAATAGTTAAAGCTAGCTCCACCTTGACCAGCTTTAA